>NC_057791.1:21255944-21568625 GCF_014905175.1 Aphidius gifuensis | reverse complement strand
ATCTATGACAATACATAAAAAAAGTTTCATATTTTTTCTTGTCCTATAAAGCCAAATGAAGTCTTCCGAAACGATGAGTCCATCAGACCTCAATCATGTTGCATAACTAAATTATTGAAGCATTACTTTCACGTTTTATTTGGCTGGTTTTTTTTATTTTTCAACTCACATTGTTTTAATATTTAATATTAATATTTTATTTTTATTATTTTTAATTTGAAATTCAAGCTGCTATCTTCTGTAGCCTTCAATAATTTATTTTTTAAAATTTTTTTTATCCAACACTGGTGCGCTCGTTTTGTTACTATCGAGTCGTCTCAAATTCATCGTTGACGGAAAATTGATAAGCCGCAAGATGATACCCGCGGTATGTTATTTTCCATCAACAAACTTTACATTTTGTTGTGCATTATTTGTTCCTGTAAAATATTTTAAATATCTTTATATTAAATTATTATTATAAATATAATAATTAATTTTTTAAAATTCATTTGATAGGAGAACATTTAACCAGTCGTGTATCCGCCTATATCTCGTAAACCAAGTTAATAAAAATTCAATTTACAAGGTCGTTTATTAACCCGACATAACAACAACTATACATAAATATAGATTTTAGATTGACACGTAATTTTGGAATGCATCGTCAAACCCATTAACTGAGTTTTCGCGTTGGAAAAAATTCGGAAAAATATTAAATTTAAATTTTTATTGTATTTATTTTTTGCAATTGAATGGCGCATTTTATATATACAATACACACAAATATACTTTCATAAATCATCATTAAATTGAATACATATTCAGCAATGAAGATCAATTAAAACCAACAACATCTATTGGAAGATTGCAATATGGACATCAACTGAAAATATGAAAATCAAAAAAAAAAATTTACTATAATGCACAATTTTTCTTTTTAAACTTTGTTTATTATAAACTCGTTTATTTTTCGTTTTGTAATTTTTTTTTTTTTTTTTATGAAATTTGGGATGATTTTAGAAATATATGTGGGCTGATAAAAAAAATATATATATATAAATATTTGTTCAAACCAAACGGATAGACAATGCACTGAAATTTAGATATGAAAATATTTTTTTCATATCAAAAATTGTTGTCTTATCAGGAATGAATTTTTATTTAAAATTTTTCATATTTTTTTGATTTAATTGTTCGATGTATGTACAATTTACCAGGTGCATATTATTTTGGTTATTTTTTTTTTTTGTAATTAAACAATGGATTTTGTTGGTTTCTGTTTTATTTTCAAAATTATTTTTCTTGTATTTTGTTGTTGATTTGTTTGTTTGTATAGTTTGATGTCCTTAAAAATTTTCTTACATGATTTAAAAAATACTACTAGCTAATAGAAAAATCAAATTGATTTTCTTTCGTGAAAATTTTATTTATTTTTGGTTAAAAGAATCACCTTTTAATTCAGAAAAATGTAATTTTAATTTTTTCTCAACTTTTTTTATGAATTTAAATTTATTATTCAATTCACTTCATTGAAATTTTGTATGACTCAATGACTAATTTTCATTGTTTATTATTACAATACAACTCATGAAAAAATATCTATACATGTATTTTTTTTCTATATCAATTTGCAATTTAATTATTTTAATTTAAAAAAAAAAAAAAAAAAATCAAGGTGTATATTATACATATAAATTGTTGATTTTTAATTATCAATTTATTATTTAAAATAATATTGTAATTAAAATATTCATTAATTCTATTGATTTTATTTATATTTCAATTAAAAATATAAATATTAATCTCTTCAATGAATTTTTATAATTAATTTATTAAATAATTTTTACAAATATATAATTTCTGTTTTTTCTTTTTAAATATACTGCCCGTAATTATTAAAATTAAATTAAATTAAAAAAATTTTATAAAAATCATGAATGAATATTAGTAAAAACGCAAAGTGTTTGTCTATCGGTTTGGTTTTAGCCCTGAGTAACTGCTCTGAAAGTGGTGGCGACCCGGATGCAATGCTGGATATTCATCATCAAGGAGCACCAATTGACACTCATCATCAACCGTTTCACAACTCATATGGTAATATCAACAATTCCATCATTAACACTAATATACTATATTGTTTATCAAGATTAATAATATTTTAACTATAATTAATATACTAACATTAATTTTATTACTGAGCATTATTTTGTTTTTTTTTTTTCTCCAAGTATTATTATTATTTTCATTTTAATTTACAGATAATACAGTCATGTTTTCCCCTGATATTTCCAACCCTCAATAATAAAAAAAAAAAAACCACCTATTATTTTTATTTCATAATACACCCCATGTACATTGAAAAAAAAAAAAAAAATACCGGAAATAAATAACAATTGCTTAGCATTGTTTAAAAAAGAAATATACCATTAAAATATTTTTTAAAGATTTTTTTTTTTTTCATAAATTTCATTTTAATTAATCTTGTTAATTTTATTTTTAATCCTTTTAAAATTAAACTTGACAAGAATTGATTAAGAGAAAAGAAAAAAAAAGGAAAAGAAAAAAAAAAAAATTTAAAATTAAAGGACAAGATACAAGGTTACGAAGTAAAAAAAAAAGTAAAAAAGAATTCAAAAGTCCTAATCAAAATGAATAGTAAAAAAAAGGGAAAAAAAATTATATAAAAGTTAGTCAAACTTTATCCCTATGAGTAAATATTTTCCATATATATTGTGTGTATTATATATATTATCAAAGTAGAGAAAGAGAAAGAAAGAGAAGGAGTAAATCTTGGTTGAAAAGTAGAAGGTAATCTCGCTATTTCTGAATCTCATGCTCAATTTCAATTCATAGATATAGTATCACAAACAAAAAATAGAATAATCTTGGAATACCTTACCCACTGAGTGCACTGATGTCCTCGATACAAATATATATATATTGAATGGTAGTAGAGGTAGACATACAGGATAAGGATCATTGAGGAAGAGGGAAAAGAGGGTGAGAGAAAAAAAAAAAAAAAAGGGAAGAAGAGGATGAGTTAGACTGGTCTCTTTGCAAAAGATAGCTAGATATTTTGTCCTTGTATTTTTCATCCCCCTCATTTAACCAGCCGAAGAGACCACCCTGGTCCTTTTCACTTCTCGCTTTCGCAAGCCATGACCCTCTTCTTTCTCATTTCCCTCATTGCCTCACAATCTATATATTTGCCTCTTTTACTTTTTACATCTGGCTCTCTCTCTCATTTTGTTCATCGATGCTTTGCCAATAGATTCATATATATATACGTTGGTTTGTATGCAACATAGTACAGAAAATAGAGAAAGAAAAAATAAATAGAGATAGAAAATTGGCAAGATGAGGATACCATTCGACCAAAGCGCACCTAATTAAACTTCGAAGCGTGCTCATTCGTGTATTGGACTTCTCACTATATATATATTTTAAGTATGATTTTCAAGGGTCGACATATCCAACTTTTATATTTCGTAAAATATATATTAAGTAAAAATATTATTTTAAATAAAAGTAAAATAATTTATATTGATTATTAATTTTATGGGAATTAAAAAAAATATATTTACGTGTTTGAAAAATTATTTATTTATATTTTTACTTGATAATTATTGTGGGAAATATAAAATAATTTTAATAATCTATGAAAATTTAATTTTTTAATTTTTGAAAATTACTTTTATTTATAATTAATATTTAATTAAAAAAAAAATTGTTATGATAATTAACAGATGGTTTAAATAAATCTCTAAAAATACTTATTAAACAAATTATCCGAAAATCAGCTTAAAAGATTTAAAATAACTAACAAATTCATCAAATTACTTGAACAAAATTTTAAAATTATTTTTCAAAAATTAAAACAACACAATACATGAATATTATTAAGGTAATTTTATATTATTAAAAAAATTCCTTACGCAAATAGAAAAGGTGACAAGATGAAAACATTTTTTAGTAAATAAATTTTCTGTATAGTTGTGCAATTAGTGGAGATGAAAAAAATAAAAATAAAAAAAATATAATAAAGGCAATTCGACAGATACGCTAGACATAAAACTAATTAACTTTTTAGACTAATGTTGTTAATGGGTCCGTTACTTTGAGGTCTTTGATGCCATAGCAGAGTAGCAGTTAAGTATTCAGTCATTACTTGTTTGAAATAGAAAAGGGGTGTGTATTTTCATGTACCTTGAATTTAAACTTGCTTCTCTTTTGCTATCAGCTGCACTTTCTGTTCCAATCTTTACATTGAACCAATGAATTTACGTATATATGACAAAGCTTACACACCTTTGACTTTATTCTCTCGTCAATTTTACAAATACCTTTTCTCTATCATTATTATTACAACATTTTTTTTTACATATCAAAATGTCATCATGAATTATTCTCTATATATAAATACAGCCCTTAAAATAACAGGGATAAATTATTATCACTATACAATTACATTATCCATTATAGTGATACAATACTGATATCGAAATTAAAAAACATCATGGGGTTTCTATGACCAATTGGCTAAATTCCCAGGCAATACTCAGATAAGATCAATTCCTCGATAATTAAGTCGTGTTAAACGACTTTTTATTTTATTTTTAACATCCCTTGAATAAAAAAATCACAAAACCAATTGTCAAGGGTTATACCCTTAAATTTTTTTTAGATACTTTTAAGTGTTTTATACTTTTATCGTTAATGACATTTTAGAAAGTCAATTATTTGTGGTTTGTTTTCGAAAGAAATAATTTATTTGATTTTTTCTTTTATTTAAGTTTTATATTTTTAAATGTTTTAGAATTTTTTTTATATAAAAATCAAATGGAAAATTGTTATATAAAAATGATTAGTTTCAAAAAATAAATTTACTTATAAATTAATTAATTTAAAGGACTAATTTTTAATATGATTAGGGTTTGATTTAACAAAGATTTTAATAAAGACACAAACAAGATTATCATTGATATAGATATTTGTGAATATAAAATATCCAAGATTTTGAATGAATGTAAATTTACATGTTGAATCAGGGATTTAAATTGATATTCAATTACTCTAACCAAACTCATTTAATTCACAAATTTATCTTGGTTTATATGACGTGATTGTTAAGTGGCTACTTCCGGTTTAAATATACGTGTTATATCATGTCACAATGCTCTTATTTTAAAATCAATAAATCAATAATAACATTCATTTATAATATTTTTTTTATTTTTTGTGGTAAATTTTTTTATTTCCAAATTGAGTATTTAACTTAATTACCAATAAAATTGAAGAGTAATTTAATTATATGAAAATGATAATTCGTTGTTCAATACTCAATTGTTTTAATTTATTATAGTCTTTATTATTTCAAATTCAAAATCGATTTAAAGTATTTAAAGTTGTGTATATATTTTTTCATTCATAAATGAAAAAAATAAAATAAAATTTGTCAAATTCTTCAACCGTAATTGAATGAGATTATGACGTGAATCTCCTATTTATATTTTTTTTAAAATTCAAAAATAAATACCACATTAAATTCAAAGATCAAATGAAAAACTTTTTTAGTAATTTTTATTTTAAACTCATGGGAGCAAACATAAATTTTTTATTATCAAAAAAATGGACAAAAAATTACTGAATTTATTTTTTCTAATATTTCTAACAATTTCGATGAATAAATTCAATAATCCAAGTTTTAATAATTTTTTTTCGAATTAAAATTTAGTATTTACAAAATGCTGCTGATTTAATTAAATCAAACAGTCATTTTAGCTTTTAAATTAACTGTCATAATACCTAATGAAATGTCGAACTACAAACAAACAAGAAAATAAAGAAAAAAAAATAAAATAAATCAATGCTAAAATAAATAGAAAGCCTAAATTAATCTAACGTCAAAAAATAAAATTAATAATAATATTTTAATCAAGTATATGTATATATATTTTCAAGACAAATTTTGCTAATCGTTGCTGATGCTAATAGCTTTAAAGTCATTAATAATTTAACGGATGAATACTAACGGTAAACCCTTTGGGAAAAGTGACAAGATGATTTTAGTCTTGGAGTAAGATCCAAAAGGGCCAGTCTATATATATTATCAAAGACACAACTACATGAATAAAAAATTCATCTATTAACTGGACAAATACCCTGGAGAATCTTAGCATTATACCAAAACACGTAGACACATTTATGGTGTCTATGGATATTTTGATATATCTATAGCTACAATATACATCCAGTATCAAGTCACTTGTTATTTACAATCTTGCCGTGTGTTACCAAAAGCTTGAGTGCAATTTAGTTGCCAGTCCATCCAACAACTAAACACACATTTGTGTGTATATATGTATGTGTGTGTGTTACATCTAAGGTGGCTTTCACATACCCAAGAGTCACCTTTGTAACAACCAACTCCAAACCATGTAACGAGTTTCCAATAATGCCTCAGCTGTGTCCACGACATTGTGTGCCAAACAATTCGATCCTAACATCCTCCTCATTTTGCTATATATAATTTTTAAAAAATCAACTTACTCTGGTCACAAATAATAATAATAATATTATAAAAGTTTATTAAAAAATTTGTCCAACAGTATATGAAAAAAAAAAAAATAAACAATTGTTAAATTTTATGATTTTCTTTTTGTCTTTTTTGTGGAGATTGATTTGTAATTTTTAATAATCAACGAAGGCATTAATTTTATTTGAAAAATTATTATTTAATTGATTTGTCGAACATTGTTAATTACTGTAATTATTTTTTAAAATTATTTAAATTAGTGTTGATATTTAAATTGGGGTGTTTTTTTTTCAAGACTGGTGATAAAAAAATAGTGTTTACTTGTAGATTGTATGTTTAAAAAAAGGGTCGGTCAGTTTGTGTCTAGGTTATGGTGGTAATATGCAAACTCCTCTTGCACCCTCACAACTAGTCCTTGAGTTATTGCTTAATCAATAATCTATATGTAGATACAAATACCAGTTATAAGGGTGAACCAGTGTCCACGTAACCGACCAGCCTACTAGCTAAGCCTTTCTCAAAATAATGCAGCTGGGTTTACTATTATCAAATTATTTAAAAAATAAATATCTCAATTAATAATATATCTTTAAAATTTAAATAAATCTTATTTATTTTACTCAGTGTATATAAATTATTATCAAACGAAATTTTTCAATAATTAAATTAAAATTAAATTTGATTAATTATTAGCAATTGCTTTATTGTTTATTGTAATTTTTAAAAATATAAATTTAATAATTCTATTAATATTGTTTATAATAATTCGTAAAAAATATATATTTTAAATTAATTGTTATTAATTTTCTATGTAATTTTTAATAAGAATTATCACTGAATTATTGTGCTTAATTTTTTAATTTGATAAAATCAATATATCGTGATTATTGAATGAATAATTTATTAAAAATTATAATTAGATTTAGTGTAAAATTGTCAATTTTTTGTGAATTGAAATATATATATTGCGGTTGAACGATTCTGGTGTAAATATATATAGTTATGGTACGCGACAGATTAAAGAGGAATGGCTACACGTTCATATTGATTTTTGTCCTCAGTCGGTGGGTGGACGTTCGACGAGATGGGGTGGTTGAGGGAGATAGAAAACGAAGAAGAGGAAGAGAAGGATGAGGAGATGAAGGAGGATGAGGTGGAGGATTGGACCTGGTCGTTGAAGGGAGGTAGAATACGCCAATCTTTACAGCACTACCACCTTTATTCACTCTGTATTATTTTTTTTTTATTTTTTTCTAAATATATATACCACCAATTTTTTCGCAGATCATACTCATTGATTCATATCATATGCTCCGTAGGGCAATCCACTCAGCTTCCAAGTTGACAGATTGAAATTGATTTTACAAATGATTTTAATGATTTTATGTCAAAAATAATCTCAAAGATTTTAATGATTTCGAGACTTGTCAAAAAATTTTTTATAACATTTTAAAATTATTTATAATAATTTGGATTTTTAAGTTAAAATTTTAGTGATTTTAAATTATTTGAAATTTGATTTTTTTAAGGGTGGATATAGATATTTTTACAAGTGGATTGCAAGCTTTAATATGCTCGTTTTTATTAAAAGCTCATCGTGAATATTTTCAAGCTCTCATTAATTGTGTTTTTTAAATCATTTTTTAAGGAATAGATTTTCACCTTTTTTTTTTTTAATTTTCGACAAGGTTTGGTGATAGATTCACGATTTGATTATCAGTATATGAGACACTGTATATATTTTTTTTAAACTTTTTTCCTGTCGCTTTGGAGCTTTTCTTTGCCCCTTTTGACGGCATCCTGCAGACCAACCTGGCTCCTCCATCCTTTTCATTTTTCATCTCGATCTATTCACTTCGTTTTCACTCTTTCCGTTTTCTAGAATTATTTTTTTTATTTCTATCTTTCCCTTCGTTCAAATTTTTTAATTTTTCACTCTTTTTTCCTCCGTGAAATTTAACGTCTGATCGTTAAAAAAACATTTTTTTTTTTTCTTCATTCATTATTACTGACTCTCAAATAATAAAAATTAAAAAAATGATTTCAAGAAAATATTTTGTTTATGAATTTGACTATTTTAAAAAAATTTTTAAGTTCAGAAATTTTTAAAAACTTTAATTTATTATTAGAGCTTTAATCAACTCCAACTGTGTACAAAAAAAAAATAGAAAAAAGATTGACAAGTTTGAAGGGCTTACTTGATAAATCCTTGAAAATTTTCAAAAAACTTTTTATAAACTTTTAATATTAATTGACATAAAATGACGACCCCTTAAAATTTAAATTAACAAAACAAAAAAAAATATATATATAAATAAAAATTTGACAGTTTAATCGTATTTACATACTTATTTATTTTTTATATAAAAAATTTTCAATCAATCGAGTATTGAAATTCCATATGTGTATAAATTTAAAAATCGATCAATGGCCTATATACATTTCAATTGATAAAACCGATCTATCAACACATTGACACTTTATTTTTTATTCACATAAATATGTATATATTTTTTTACAATATTTATTTAAAACCTTTCAAACCAACAATAGATTTATTCATACGCAATATTGTGGTCAATAAAGTGAAAAGCAAAGAGCAAAAGAGTCACAATATACATTAAACAATATACATATGAAAATTTATATTTTATTTTTACGTTTGTTGTTTTTCATCTGGCTAAAAGACTCATTTGAAATCCTGCCAATTCATTTTCAATGAATCAAAGGTGCTTTTTTTTATAAAAATCCAAGAAGGGGTATCAGAATAGCGACATTCAATTAAATTTTTTTTTATATAAATTCTTCGTGTTTTTTTTTTTGCACGTCTGCTTGCGAATATTTAAATAAAGTTTTTTTAATTTTATTATATATTTCTTCGATGAACGTTGTGGATATTTGCTTTATTAGAAATATTACAATATATTTTTCAGGGTTTGCGGAACCACAGACACGCGGTACTCTGGTTTCCGTAGACGATATATAAAATTGGCTAAACCAAACTGACGGAATGTCAAAACTTTTTTGTAATTAAATTTTTACAAACGATATAGTAGGCTTTGGACGAACGAAAATAATAAAATGTTGGAAGACATATATAGCAAGCAGCTATTTTTTTTTCATTCCCGTATCTTTTTTTTTTTACAGCTATCCTAAAACCACACGGCAATATCGAGCTTCAGTATATTCTTAACCATACATTCATTCCTCTTTATCATTTTTCTATCTATATAATATTTTTGTCTCTTTTTCTCTCGTTCATCGGCCACATTTTTATTTATTTTTTACTTTTATTTTTTTTACCTTCTCTCAGTGCTTTTATTCGACGTTTTCGCGAGGTATTTCGTCGTGTTGAATTTTTTTTTTTTTTTTATTATTATTTTTTATTTCCGATCCACCCTTTAACCACCCACTCTTCGATTCCACCCGTCAACATTCGAAAGAGCCCTGAAGCAATCGAAAATAAAACTCTACCAGAGCGAATATATTTTTTTCTTTTTTTTTTTTTTCTTTATCACACCTCTTTTTCTCAATTGCTATTAATTTTTTTTTTTTCACGGCATAACCGATTTTATTATTGTCTTGAAAACATGAAATATATAAATAATAATAATAATAATAATAAAACCCAGCATTGACAAAAATTAATTGCACCGTTTAAAAAAAAAAAAAATATATAAAAATTATTTAACGGTAATTAAAATTTAATTAAAGTTAATTGATGGTTTAATTTTTTTTTTCTTTTTTATTAAATATAATTTAATATAAGTTAAATTTAAATATAATTTTTCAATATTTACATATATATTATTTAAAATAGGATACATTTTATAAGAAAAAAAAAAAAAATGTAAAATTTTTAAGGCAAAAAAAGTAAAGTGATCAGATGAAAATCGATGTTGTCATTGTATATAGGAAAAGTCAAAGTGAGTGTATATATTTTTTGACGTGAAAATTTATTTCTCGTTACATCCTGCCTCGTCTCATTCATCGTTCAGACATGCAATGTGTATATTGCATCAATTGGTTCTCGTCATCTTTGTGCTTCACCAGTACTTACAACGATAAATGTCGACATTGAATGAACTATGAAGCATAAACTGCCTCTGTACACTTGCCCTGGCTAATTTAATTTTCGGCCCGAAAGTGGTCACACTGTTCTATCTTTTATATAAAAAAAATATAAACCTACCTCTTTTTTCTCAATTTACGTACCGATGAACTGAAGTATCTCACAAAGGGAGTATATTTTTACGTTCGTTGGTGCAACGTTTTATCGATAAATAAAAAATACTAAATTTTAGTTTTTTTATTTTACAGTTTTTATCAAAATTTAACATAATATTTTTGATTAATTAATACTAAAGATTATCATATTAATGCATTACAAAACTTTTGATAATTTACATCGAAAAAAAAATTAATTTCGATTTCAAAAATATACATTTAAAATATTTCGAATAAAAATATAAAAATATTATAAAAACTACATGGATAAATGAAAAATTTATAACATAATATATATTTTACAATTCAAAAGTGAACAGAAAAAAAAAATGTAAAATATATTGTGGAAGCATATGGGCATTGCAAGGTTGAAAATTGATAGGGTCTTTACAAGGATACAGTGTTGTTGCTTCCTTGTCTGATATGATTGTGTTATCTCGATCGGTATTTTATGTGCCAAGTTATGTACATGCTAACATTAGCTATGTATTTAAACCAACACATGTACATATGTAGATAATTTTACCTATGTAAAGTCTCTCATGGCTATAACCAAAATGCCTCGATCCACGACATCTACCTATATGTACTCCCTTTTACAATCAACTCACTTCCATCCTCCATATTCTCTATTTTTTTTTTTATTTATATTTTTTTTTTTATTCATTTTCTCATTGCTGTTTTCTCTCTTCATCTCTCTATACACCAAAGTCAATTTTTTTTATTTTCTATACATAATATATACAGTGCATTGAATCCATGGTTTTGCATTTTTTATGTACAACGTTGTTCATTTTTATTTTTTTAAATTAATTTATATTTCGACACTTTTAAAAATATACTTAAAAATTTTTAATTTCTTCAATTGTTTTTATAAAAAATTCAATATTCATCAGCTCAATTAATTTTCAATTTTCTATAATTGAATTTCTTTAATTTTTCTATTTTTAAAGTCAAAAAAACAAAGAGATAAAACTTGGTCAAAAAAATTAAAATTACATAAAGAAATAAAAATTAGGACAGCATCGATATATTTATTCAGTCTATTTATTTATTCAATAAAATATTCATAATGATTAAAGTTGAATAAAAGGGTTGATAAAATGAAAAAAAAATGAAATTTAATTAAAAAAAAAAGGGAAGGAAGCATATATATTTCGAAGTAAAATTTCTCAGTTGGTTGATTATTATCTGCGTTGTATAAAAGTGTGAGAAATTTTTAAAATAAATGTTCAAGTGTTTGGTGTACTTATTCACAATGTATATTCTGGATTAAGTGAATATAAAAATATATGTGTATGTGTTGGTGTCTCATCCTGGTATATCAATTTCATCGTTGAAAATACAAGAGAGAAATAACGCTGGATAATGGTTTGATAAAATATGAGAGAGAGAAAGCAACAAGGATATATATAATAAATAAAAAAATATATATATTTTTAAATAAATAAATAAAAAAAAAAAGATTGATATTGTGTTTATATGCATATCGAGCCTTCGAGTCTCTTGTACTCTAACATTTTCCAATATTCAAAAGTTTTCATCTCACTCTGTATCTGCCCGAAAAGCCTTTTTATCCTTTACATTTTCATCCTCTACATTTTACCTATCATTCTCATTCCTCTTTACTATTTTCTCTTTATATTTTTCTCTTTCTCTGTGCACTTGGACTATCAGCAATGCAACGTTATATTTGGACAAAATCGAACGATGAGAAGAGCAAAATTTGAGGGAGATGAAACTATGGAGGGATCTAAACGTTGGCTCTCAAACATTTATTATAAGCTTTAGCTCGGCTGAGGCATTATTTTTCGCAATACCAAAGTGCATACTACAACGATATATATATATTAATAAATATATATATATATTTGTCTTTACTCGTCTGCCATTCTTCCCGTCATACTCAAAAATACTGATAAAAAAAATAAAATAGTAGATGGAAAAAAAAAATAAAATATACTATTTGAAATGAGTAAAAAATTTCAAATAAAATTCAAGTCGATAACGTCAAAAATGGTTTTTCATATCCGATGAATTCACTGAAAAATAAGAATGAGAAAATAAAAATAAATAATTGATTATTCTCGATATATATTTGGGGGATTTATTTTATGTTATAATCAAACGACCAATAAATCCTAATGACAGCTTTTTAAACTACTCCTTTTTTTTGTCCTCTGATTTTTTTAAATAATTATTATTTTTCTTGCTTTTTTTATACTTGAAATTTCGATAATTAGTGTTAATTGTTTTTGTGGTTTTTAAATTTATCAATGCTCAGTAATATGTTAATTTTTTATTTTCAGAAATGCAGATTGAAATCTAGTTACTTTGTTTTTTTTTTTTTTTTCTATTATAAAAATATTTAAACAAAAAAAAAAACAAAGTTACACGGTTTAATATTAAGTATTTATTATAAAATTTATAAAAAAAAAAAAAAGAATAATAATTAAACATTATGAAAAAAATTCAACAAGTACATTGTCGTTTCGAATTTAGAGTGGACTCTAATCGTAGTTTTTTGGGACTGGTTCCGATAAGAGCAACAAAAATTGTTCAAAAAATCAAGTAATAAAAACCGCGCGTTCAAATTTCAATTTACCAGTGTCCATCAAAAAAAATAAAAATGATAATTATAAACTGTCCATTTACAATCATCATTTAAATTAATTTTTTTTTTTTAATACATAAAGCATTTCAGGAGGAAGAAGATACCCAATAAAAACCGAAGAAATAAAAACCTGAAATTCGAAAAAACATAAATCGCCAAAAAATTTTCAAGAAATAATTAATGAAAAAAAAGAAAAATAATAATAATAATAAAAAAAATAATATTTATAACAAAGCCGTTGTTATTTGAAAACCTCCCAATGTGTTTTGCATTGCAGACTGCCAGATGCGAAATGTTAACGTGAGATCAATCAACTCTAAAAGAAGGAAAACACCCTCCTCTTCCTGCTTGTGAGTCTCTCAGTTTCGGTGTTCGTTTAAATTTTTTTTTTTCAATTTTTTATATCAACCAAATAATCATGTCTTTTATTTTACCTGAAAAAAAAAAAAAAAATACAAATTTTTTAATTTTTCATATTCTTAAATATCCAATCATTTATTTGTATATTTAAAAAAACTAATTAGTCGTTTAAAAAAAAATGTTTTATTATTTTCAAAATTCGATAATACAAAAAATATATAATATATATTTTTAGTATATATATGTAGGTGTAAATTAATTTACGTTTTGGTTGACTATTGATTGATTTTAATGGTATGATGATTAACCGATGGATGGATCGATCTATTTATTAATAATTATAAAAATATTCCATAATCGAATGCACATTTATGTATTTAAGTACGTCATGTTGAATATATATTTTTTTTAATTTTGCTACTTTTATTTTTGGATGGTAATGATAATAAAAAAAAAACAAAATAAAGCAAAAAAAATATCAAGTAATCTGAGCGCAGCTTATTCGTTGAATAATTCCAATATATATTTTTATTTTTTTATGCAATCGTCATGCGCTAGCTTCCCCTGCTCATCCATTCCTCCGTAAAATTCCTCTTTATAATAAATTTTTTTCTATTTTTTTTCTCCACTAGCCCCCCGATAAAATCGTTTCGTTATATTTGTATATTTTTTTTTTATTTTATTTTCACATCATCGATTCAGGTCTCTATGGAATTTTTGTCATATTATTTTTAAAATATATGAACTTTAATTTTTTTTTTCAATGATAATTATGAATATGTCAAATTTTCATATATTTTTTTTTGTTTAAACAAAGAAAAAAATTATTTATAAAATTTTTTATAATATTTTTTTAATAGTCAATAATTTAATTTGACGTTTTTTCATTAATTAAGAAAAAAAAAAAATTTATTAATTATCTATAAATCATTTTTAGAAATATAAATAAAATTCGTTTTTTTTTTTTTATATTAATTTGACAATTGAAATGAGACCTGATAATCGGTGTGTCGTTGCTGATTCGATATAAGATGAAATTTCAAATTGAATAATTTATTTTAAACTCAGATATTCTCGTATCGACCATAGATTATTGATTTTATTGTTTTGTTTATATTTAAAAATACGTAAACTAGTTGATGTAATAATTAATTGATTATGTAATTCATGCGTACGATGAATTAAATATTCAATAAATTAATTTTCATATAAAGTTGATGGTAAAAAAAACTTATTTAAAAATAAAAAAAGAAATTCATGACACAATCAAACAAGCATGTTTAAAGTTCAGGATGTTTCATAACCGCAGGCCTCGGTTTTGAAATATCCACTTACTTGACATGCTTTTTCATTTTGATTGTTAAATTCTTTTTTTATTATTTTTTTCAATCAACAATATCCAACAAGTTTACTCGTCATGATTTTAAATAAAATTGTTGTATAATTAAAATCAAATCAGCAACGACATAATATCCTGCACGTTTAATTTTGTATTATTCGTATATAAATAATTAGAATATATTTATTCGCATAATCAAAAGTATATTACTGCTAATATGGCTGCTTAATAATAATGCACTAATTAAGCCTTTAGAATATGCGTAAATTAAAAAAAAAAATATAGATATTAAAATGATGACAAATCAAATAACGACAAGTTTTTAAAACGGAGGCATTTTATTGAGAAGCCAAGAAAAATAACAAATTAAAAATTATCAAAATTTAAATTTACAACTGCGACCGTTGATTGCAACTCGTCGATGATTTTTAATTATTATATTTAAATTAAACAAAATATATTAATGATAATTAATTTTTAATTGATCTAGCTTTGACTTGGAAAAAAAAATAATTAAAAAAAAACGTAATTTAATAATAATTCCGGAGACTGTCTATTAAGCTACCAGGGTCTACAATACACTCTAAATTCGAAACCATAATGGAGAATCGAATGTTTAAATTGTTCCATATTATAATCATTATCCTAATTGTTATTATTATTATTATTTTTAAATATAATTTTATGAGAATATTGTGTATTTTAAAGGGGTCAGTGTCCTGTGTCGGATGCCGCACGATTAACCCTAGAGAAACCCCATCTCTGCACGCACACATTTTTATTTATTCTTCCTCTTCTCAATGTACATATACCTTTCACCACCTCCCAACTCATTTTTTTTTTTTTTCCTTTTATTTTATATTATATAGATATATTTTTTTTTTTGTAGCCAATACTCACTTCAAAGACTTTATTTTCAATTCTCTCTGACACTTCTCATCACTATGTTAAAAATCATTATAAATTTTTTTTTTATTTGTTTCATAATATGTAAATTAATTGAAATTAAATTTATTATTTATCTTTTTTTTGCAAATTTTTATATTTAAATATTTTTTTATATTAATTTGAAATTTTATTTATTTAAAATTATTTAATTATCATTGATAAATGCTTGTAAAAAATTTATATAATTTTTTTTTTTTTGCTATTTTTTTGTGCTCGTTTAAATAATAATTTTCAAATTTAATTTAATTTCAATTTTTTTTTAAATAATCATTATTTATCTGTTTGCTAAAAATTTAACTTTTATTTTTTATCTCAGTATTTTTTTACACGCAATAATTTACATCACAAATGACTAAAAAAAAAAAAAATTTTACAAAGTTCATATGTCTATATGTATTCTTTGTCATATGACTCTGACCAGAAAATAAAAAAAAAATGAAAAAATAATAATCAAAGTCAGTGTGTACATAGTGCAACACTTTTTATCATGAAAAACTTTACAGTTTATTCTAGTCTCATGTCATTCTTGTATTGTCACAATCCTACTGTCACTCTTTAAAAAAAAATTTCATATTTCTTTTTTTTAGTCCTTCATATCCTCTGATACTTTTCCACCATTATATTATCATTTTTTTATTTTTCAACTTACAACCCTCTCACTTGCTCTCATTAAATAACAACCACCAACAAACGACCCACATTCGATTCGCCATTGGCTCTCGAAAATCAATAACGAACTAAGAATAAATTCCGTGTCGTCGAACGAAACAAACCCTCTATGCTTGTGCCAAGAAAGTGCTTGATTCAAAATCCTGAATAAAATTATAATAACCAAATAAAAAATTATTATTTTTATATTTTTTTTCTTACAAATAAAAAAATTTTAAAAACAAAATTATATTTAAGAATATTGAATCGCACTATATGTATATTCAGATCGATCTCATCCTCGTTTTTATGCATTATCAATCGCCATCCAAAATTCAAGTCAATCACGACGTTAAAATGAAAATTAACAAATTTATTTATATTTTTTTTTTCAAAATATATTCAACAAATTAAAAAATGATTGAAATTAAAAATAAGTATCATATAAAATAATATGACATGAATGGGATTATAGGTCTAATTCGGTTGAGAGATTTAAGCAAAAAGAGGGGGTTAAATGACAGTGCGTTTACGGTCGTAGAGATAAATAATTATTTCTCAATAAAACGCCACCGGGAAAATATGAATTTTAAATTTAAAAAATCAAAAAAAAAAAAATTGTAGTGCATGAAAAAAAATATTAATCAATGAAAAATTAATATTAAATCGATAATTAATAAAAATTATATACTGTCATTTATTGATTGTAATCTAACGTGAGCATTGTGCATCGAAAAAAAAAAAATATTTTATATATAATAAAATAATAAAATTACCCTGGCAGATCTGAACCCCGCCTATGTGTTTTTATCCCGTGATATAGAATTAAAAATAGTTGTTGATAATAAAAAAAAAAAAAAAAATAATATATGCTGTGTGATAAAACAAGGTCACATTGCAGGTAGAGTTGCCCTACTTAGTACATCAACACCCTGTCTCTTAGATAAACCCCTTGTAAGAAGAGCATGATAAAAAATAATAAAAAAAAAAAAATTATATATTTAAATATATAGAACATGAACCTTACCCATGAATAACTCAACCACATTTAAAAAAAAAAAACACAAAAATAAAATAAAATATAAAAAACAAGTACACTTTGTTTTTTTTTTTTTTATAGAAAATTAATTACACATAAAGCTCAATATAAATACAATAAAAATTTTTATTATTTTTTTGTTAATATATTATTAGTTTCCGGAGAAATAAAATGATAAAAATTTGCACAGGTACATGTAATCCAGATGTGATCGTACAGCATGAAATAGAAATGAAAAAAAATTTTTTATTGTAGAAAAAAAAAAATCGAAACACTTACAATAAAGCCGAATCACATCCATAAATCCGTTGGAAATCCTTGAGAGCTTCTTGTCCTTTAAGAATATAAAAAAATGAATTTTTTTTTTTTTATATATTTTCAAGCTTCAAATCTTTCTGTACGACGTGTCTTGTGTTTTATAATAAATATCTTGTAGCCTAAACGTTCAGAGATGAGTTACGAAAAAAGTTGGCTGTTTCCAACACGTGACGCCTCTTTGATATTTTTACGTTTTATAAAACGTACCCTTTTTTTTTCTCTTTCTATCTGTATTTTTTTATTTTATTTTTTCTATACTTTAATCATTTTTGAGTTATTCTAAAGCAACAAAAACCATGTAGATAAAATTTTATATTAAAAAAATATTTATTTAACAATTTGCAAAAGATATTTTTAAATATTAATTTTTTTCATATATAAAAAAAAGTAACGTACAATTTAAAATAGCTTTATGATTTTTTCAAAAATAAATTTTATAATAATTTAATATTATTTTTTTGTCAATAAAAAAAATAAAATTATTGTCATATTTTAAAACCAATTGAACTGACTGAAATGGTTTTTAAAACAACTTAAATTTTATGGCAATAATAGACACGTCAATTTTCTTTTTTTTTTTTCAAATATTATTTCTCTTTGTAATCATTATTCTTCCAATTCATTCTTCCATAATTTTTTTTTATAATCCAAAACTTTCCAGTAGAAATATAACGAGCCAAAAAAAAAAAAAACAATAAAATTAATTTTCTTTTTAAATTATATTTTTTTTTTACATTGATACTATCAACCCTTGCAAAAAAAACGTAAAAAAATCTGCATTTTGTACAATGACCTTTCAAGCTTAAATTATTATTTAAATCATATTTTAGACACTTTAATTTATTTCATATAATTTACATTTAACAAATTACTTTTTATTTCAGCATAAAAACACTAAACAAAATTCAAAAATCACAACAACTTCATTAACAGCGATACTACAATCACAACAATAAACAATTATTTATAACAATACTCTTTCAGAAAACCTATACCCTCTTAATAATTAATTAATAATTGTTAATAATTAGTTAATAATAATTGTAGTTTCAAGTTGGGATATACGTTTTCATGCAACCTATTATTTAATGTACATGTTATGTTTCTTAATGTGTATCTGTATATATATATTTTTAAAAAAAATACATTGCCAGATGATTAATAATTTATTTTATATTTAAAAAAAGAATAATCAATAACAATTAATTTTTTAATAACATTATAATTCATGTATCATGCAATTTTAATAATAATTTTATTTTTTTTTTATTTTCAGCTGCACAGATTCCACAACGAGGAAGTAAGTATATACACTAAAATTTTTTTTTTATTATCATTTTTTATATTATTATAAAAAGTAACTTGATTCTTTATAAATTTCTTTCATTATTTATTTAATTAGAATTTTTTAAATACCTCAAGTTTACAATGAAACTTTTAACTTGATTTTATTTTAATTTTAATTTTTTTTTTGAATTAAATTATTAAAGTATTTTGCGATTATTAAAAATTAATTTTATTTATATTTTATTTATATTTTGTTATTTTTAAATGAGGGTTTATTAATTTTTTTTTTTTTTTATTAAAGCATGCAAGAGGAAAGACGAGATGTCGAGTCAGGCAGAACATCAGCCCGCCCCCAAGAAACCACGGTTGGTTTTCACAGACCTTCAGCGCCGTACTCTACAGGCTATTTTTAAAGTAAGTTAAATTATTAATAAAAATTATTATTTTTTAATTAAAATTATTTGTATTGATTGATTATTTGATAGTACGTTTTGCCCTGATGAATATTCAAAGAGTTAAAGCTAATTGAAAAAAAAAAACAAATTAAAATTCAATTTATTCTCAGTCATTTGTGACAATTTTAAAAAATTTTTTCATCACCTGTTGCATATTTGTTAGCAATAGTCGAGTGGATAATACAGTATGCAGGTGATCACTGTCTCCTAGATTACAAATTTAACAATAACTCAATGAGCCAAGTATCTTGACTAAATCCAACAAAAAAAATACTCAACGACACAAATAAAAAATTGCTTTACATTGGCAAGAATTCAATTTTAAATAAAACAAGTAGTTTGACTCAATTTTCAGTCAGACACACTACTGTCAAACGGATAATCCAAATTGAAAAAATAAAAATTGAAAAATTATAAATTTTTTACAATAAATTATGTCAGTTTGAATTACAAATATATTTTTTATTTTTTCTGCTACATTTTTTCCTTTCTTTATATATTTATTTAGTAATAAAAATAAAAATAATAATTGTAGAATGAAAAGGAAAATAACAAAAAAAAAACATTGAAAGACAGACAGACACTAGTTGGATAGGTGAATTGAGTATTTTTTTTTTACTAGTATATATAAGAAAGTAAATTATCGATTTGTCTTGAATAATTTCGCGACTGGTTCTTTACCCTACAAGTCAGTATAAATGCACTATTGTGAGTAACAACTACCAACCTAAATTGACGTACTATTATGTCTAGATAATAATTTAACATTTGAAAAAATTTTTAATCTAATAATAATAGCTTTATTAATTCAACAAACATGTCATATTAAAAATAGAATTAAAATACTTAAATTTATAAATAAATATTTCTTCCATTTCTTCCATCGAAATATGTATTTATAATTGAAAAAAAAAATACCAAAGATTTTATAAATATATATAAATGTTAATTAGAGATAAATATTGATAATAATTTATTTATAGGTATATATTTTAATTTTGAAATAATTATTTATAGGAAACAAAAAGGCCATCAAAAGAAATGCAAGTGACAATCGCAAGACAATTGGGTCTTGAGCCAACAACTGTTGGTAATTTCTTCATGAATGCAAGACGTCGTTCAATGGATAAATGGAAAGATGAAGATCCTAAAAATCCAGGTGTTGATGAAGGACAATTATCACCGAGCCTTGGAATAAGTCCTCGTCAAGGAAATGATGTTTTGTGACATACGTCCGACCACGAGGAATATCATGACGAGTCACCTGAAGAGGATCTTCCCTTTTCATAAATTTTTTTTGTTACTGTATTTACCTGCTGATTCATCAACTTAATTACTATTTAGTTAATTTATTTATTTTTCACCTACTTGTGCAAATTGTTCAATCGATATTTACAATGCTTTAAATAATTTTTTTTATTTCATTTTCGTTTTTTTTTTTTTTTCTTTTCTTTTCTTGTAACTTTTTTTTATTTCATTTTTTTTTTATTTTCATTTAACTTTTTCAAGGATATAAATATACTTGAACAATTAAATACAATATTAATCAATATTGAACCTTTTTTTTTGTTTTTTTTTTTTTAATTTTATATATTAATTTTTTTTTTTTTTTCGTTTTTCAAAAACAAATTTCAATTATAATATTTATTGACTGATTATATCGGCATTGCTACAATATTTATAATGTTTTTAATTTAGTGCCATAACTTGTCAATTTAATTGTTAACATATAATTTATTATTTATTATTAATTTTTATATTAAATCGTTCTAGTCGACTTACGATTTGAGTTACCAACGCGTATTTATTTACTCGCGTCTAGTCACAATTATTTTTATAATAATGATTAATTTACTAATTTATAATTTACAATTAAATTGTTTTTATAATAAACTAAATATCAGCAGGGTATAAAAATACAGTGTAACAAAATTGACTCGTCCATTCCTCGTTGGTCAAGGAACAGTGAAATAAAATTTAAATAAATAAACCACTTGTGTTTTGTGTATGTAAAGTGATGTTTTTTTTTTTTCTTTTTTACAAAATGTGGGCGTTAATAATAAATAAAATTTAAACAAATGAATTATATTATTACTGATATAATTATAATAATAAAAGTAAAAAAATTGTGAGTGAATAAATATTATTAATTTTAATAATATCGCGAGTGAAATTGTAAGTGATACTCGAGGGCCACCCAATTTTTATTAGCAGTTGTATTTAAACAATGCTATTGTATATATAAATAAGATATTAAAAGAATAATAAATAAAATAATAAGGACATGAAGCAGGGATAAGAGAAAAATAAATAAATAAAAGATTTTCATATGTAAAAATAAATTGAGATAAAAAGGGAAATAAAAAAGAATAATAATTCGAAACATGCGCCGTTATTTGTTAAATATATGATAAGAAAAATATCAGTAACAAAAAAATATGATTAATGATAAATAATTGCCAACACCTTTCGTTCATTATATATAAAAATAATTACTGGTTTGATAAAATTAACAAAAGTTATTTATTATTATTATTTAACCGCATAGTTATTCATTGAAGAAATTTAATTTTTACTCATCCTTAATCTGTGATTGTTAAATTAATTTTTTGTCATTGAAATAATTAAAAAGAATTTTTAATAATATCTCAAACTGGTTAATATTTAATAATAAAAAATACTCATGAAAATGCCTCGTTTATTGATAAAATCAATTCAATGTAAAGCGATAATTAAAAATAATAAAATATAAATGACGAAAGAGTGAAAGGATCAATTGATCGTACCAAAATAGATAACAATTGTTGTCGAATTAAGATCATATATAGTACAAAGTATACATATATTGTAATAATATTACTTTCAATAATAAAAATCGAGTTGCAAACGTGATTTCAATAATAAAAAATGAATAAAAATTAAATTTTTCTAATAAAAAAAAAATTATTATAATTAAATTAACATAGAAAATTATCGAGTTTGAATTTATAATAAAAATTTATTTTGATCATCAGTAATTTCCTGTGATTTTAAAGAATTAAAAAATTTTTTTTTCTATGAATTTAAAATTTGGGAAATTGAATTTACAATGGATTAATTATTTATTTATAAAAATTGAGCAATAAAATTTCAATTCAATCTTCCCAGTACGTGTTCATGTCAAGATAGAAAAAAAATTAAAAAAAGAAATTTGTAATAATTAAAAATGAAGAAAAAGATGAAAATTGTAGAAAAAAAAATTTTAAAATTCTCGTTAAAATCACAGGAAGCAATCTGTTGTTTAACGCATCTAGTGTTGATCAAAAAAAAAAAAAATCATTATTCTTTTTATTCTTATTTTTATTGAAAAGAAATAAAAAAATAAACAAAAAAAAAAGACATTTTTTTAAATCGTGATTGAAGAAATAACAATAGAAATAAAAAAAATAATAATAATAAAGAAAAATTAATTAAAAAGAGATAAAGAAGAAAAAAAAAAAAAAAAGACATCACGGTGCCCGTGTACTTGTATCATAGTTCTGTACATACAATTAGTTGCGAAAAAAAAAAAAAAAAAAAAAATTTATTATTACTATTACAATTATTATTACAACTATTGATATATAAATAATTAACGCAAATGTTTTTGTTAAGTAAATTGAAATATAAATTAAATATAAAAAAAAAATCAGTTTAAAAAAATAGTTAGACAAAACACAAGTAGGAAAAACGAAAAAAAAAAAAAACCAAACTCGTGCAACGTGAGGGGGATTAAAGACAACTGGACACACTTAGATAAAAATCGTAATAATAAAAAAGAAATTAATATAAATAAATTTAAAAAATGACACATAGTAACTAATAATTTAATAAATATAAAAATGCGTAATATATATTATACGAATAAATAAAAAAAAAAAAACTGAGAGCATGATTAATAATTATTTTTTTCTTTTTTTCGTTGGAAATAAAACAGTTGTATGTTTGTTACCATCGTGATGTTGTAAAAACCCTCTCTGGCAATTGAAAGGGGACAGAAATAATAAAAAAAATTAATTAAACAATCAATTAATTTAATAACATTAAGTTAAAATACTGAATAGAAAAAATATAAATAAAATAATGACAGAATTTGATAATCTATTTATATATTGAAATCAAGTTAAACTTGGGATAAAAAAAATAATATATTGGTTCTAATTTTGGTGGCAAGTTTAGATGAAAAATACAATTCAACATTATTTAAAAGCTTAAACAATATACGTATGCAATTTATAAATTTTGTGTGAAGATGACTGTGTGTTTTTTTATAAACAAAAAACAAAAAAATACAAAAAAAAAGCGTCATAATTTATGGATTACTTTTAAAAATTTATTTCAAATGCACTTTGAAGTTTTAAAAAATTTTATTTATTTTAATAACAGTGTAAATTATCTCAACACATATCTGGAATAATTAAAAAATTGATATTTTCATTTTTAAATTGAAAAAAAAAATAAATAAATTTATTATTTTAAAAAATAATTGATCTGAGTGTGTGCTACACTTTCAAGTGATTGTAGATAAAAATAAAATTACAAGTTAAAAGTAGTACAGAAAAATAAATAATTTATCAATATTTATTTATGATAATTTTACTTGTCACCTTATAAATTTAATTTCAATAATAAATAAAATACAAGCTTTTATTTTTCAATTTGTATATTTAAATTTCGAGGTCTCCTTTCCAGCATCACAATATAAAATCATGCGATGAAAATAATATATATTAATTAAAATACAAGAAACAGTTTGCACGACAATAAGATATCGAATAGTTGATTGAAAAAAAATAAAAAAAAAAACTAAGTAAATTAATTTAAAAAAATGTAAAATATAAACAGCAAACCAAGTATACATTATTATATTTATTATACGACTCATCGTACGGACAAAAAGGGTGAGATAAATACTTGAAAAAAAAATTATTATTTACAATTTATTTAAACATTTAATGATAATAATTAAAACAAAAAAAATTAGTGCATCACCCACATGTAGTTGATCAGCAAAAATCGTTGAAAAAATTAACAAAATTTATAAGAAAATTAAATTTCCAGAAAGAAAAAAATAAATAAATTATCGAAATTAATTTGTTTTAATTTATAAAAATCAAAAAGTGTTATTAGCTTTTTCTTTATTTTTGTTTATATTTTAAAAAAACATTCCTTTATAAATGTAGATATAATTTGTGCATGCTGGGATCGAATCTATTTGGGAAAAAAAAAAATCTATAAAAGATAAATTATATATTATCAAAAGGCATGTGCTTTTTTTGATGGTTGATACTTTGATGATTCAATTCCAGCATTGATGATAATAATAAATAAAATGTGTACCTATGTAATAGACACATATTTTAATGATGATCCATCAACATCAACAGTTGTTAATTAACTGTAAACTACAATGTTACTAACGTTTTAACGAAGAGCTTATTGTAGCTTAAAAAAGAAAAAAAAAATTATTAAACACAATTTAAATCGTAAAAGTATATTTGAGTGTAGCACTAAGAACAAGACAAAAAAAAAAAAAAAAACCTCTTTACACTTTTGCACGAAATGTGTGTTGTAATTGATTTTAAAAGAAAAAAAAAAAAAAAACAAAACAAAAAAAATTATTATGAAATTAAAAATGTAATTAATTTATTACTTAGGAATTAAACTTAATTTATTTATTATTTTCAAAAGTTAATATTGTATTATGCCCCGTTTTTTTTTTATTATTTAATTTTTTATTTTTTATAATTTTAACATGATAAATCAATGTTAAGAATGAATGAAAACAAAAAAAAAAAAATGTTTATTTTTTCAATAACAGAGCGTTTTTGAAATAACAATAATAATAATAATTTGTATAGAAATAAAACAATGAATTTTAGCTCTAATGTAAATGACAAATAAATTTACATTTTTTTAGTTAATAATATTAACCAGAGAATGCTGGAATTCCAGTGATAGCACGTCCAAGAATAAGACAATGAATATCATCAGTGCCTGGAGTAAAAAAAAACCAATTTATTAATTAGCTAGTTATAAAATAATAAACGATTGGAATATTTTATAACATGATAAAATACCTTCGTAAGTTATGACAGATTCAAGATTAACCATGTGCCTGATGACATGATACTCATCAGATATTCCATTGCCACCAAGCATGTCACGAGCAACACGTGCAATATTAATAGCTTTTGCAGCTGAATTTCTTTTTATCAAAGAAATCATTTCAGGTGTGGCTCTGTTAACAATAATATTAATTAGAATAATCATTGAATTATCAATAAGCCAAATATTTTTTAGGATACCAACTTGTCTTGATCCTTCAATCGTCCAACTCGAAGACAAGCCTGTAAACTAATTGCAATTTCACTCATCATATCAGCTAATTTTTTTTGTACCAATTGGTTTGATGCAAGTGGTCTTTGAAATTGTTTTCTTTCAAGAACATAAGAATTTGCTATTTTCATACATTGTTCAGCAGCACCAAGTGCACCCCAAGCAATTCCATATCTTGCATGATTTAAACAAGCAAATGGTCCCTAATAAAATCAAACAATTTATCATTTATTTATTCATTATATAAATAGATTAATATATTAACCTTTAGTCCAGTTACACCTGGTATCATGTTGGCTTCTGGCACCACAACATCATCCATCAATATCATACCAGTTGCTGATGCTCTTAATGAAACTTTTCCTTGTATTTTTGGTGTACCAAGTGTCAATTCATTACCATCACGTTCAACAATAAAACCACGTATTTTTTCATCTTCACATTTTGCCCATATTACAAGTACATCAGCAACTGGAGAATTTGTTATCCTGTTGTTATAAATATCATTATTAAATATTGTCCTGGTGAAAATATTTCTCCACAATTTCTATTTAATTTCTCCGCGATTACTGTGAATGATTTCTCTTCAGTAACTCCGAATTTCTCCGGAGAAATTCACAAAAATTCGGAAAAATATTTTCACCCAGATGTACATAATATTTTATTTGTTGTTTTTTTTTTTTGCTTACCATGTTTTACTACCACGTAATTTGTAAATTTTTTTTTCTGGATAATAAATTGCACGAGTTTCCATTCCAGCTGGATCACTTCCATGATTTGGTTCAGTAAGACCAAAGCAAGCAATTAAATCACCATTGACTAAAATAATTAAAAAGTTAAAATTTTATGTTAATTAAATAAATGTTACCTTTTTTACCTAGTTTTGGTAGATATTTATCTTTTTGTTCAGCTGTTCCCCAGCTATCAATAGCAACTGCAGCAAGATTTTGTACAGAATATGAAGATCTGTATCCACTATCAATTGATTCAATTTCTTTTGTAATTAAACCATAAGCTACTGATGATACACCAGCTGCACCATAGCCCTTTAGTGTTGAACAAAGTACACCAATATCACCTAATTCTTTCATAATTTTTTTATCAAAATGTTCATTTCTAAATGCATCAATTATTCTTGGCTGTAATTTTTCTTGGCAGTATGATTTAAATTGATCTCTTACTATTATTTCATCTTGTGTTAATTGTGATTCAATATCAAATGGATCTTGCCAATTAAATGAACCTGTTGATCATTCAAAAAAATTTATTATTCAAAACAAGTTTAATATTTTAACTGCTTACTTACATTTATTTTTTGATGATACTGATAAAGACAGCTCTTGGATTATAAATTAATATTAAGTCAAGAAAAATATTATAATTATTATTTAATATAATTCCTTATTTGTAAATTTAAAAAAAGGATACTTCTAGCAATATTTATATGAAAAATATTTGAGGTTTTTAAAATCAGTGTTCTTTGGAACGCCATGTTTATTACACTAGCTGTCCAATGTCAGCTGGTTATCAGCTGTTATCTGTTTTTTATCGTATCATTAATTATTTATATGTTGAATGTGAATATTTTAAATATCGAGGTCAACTTGTATGTAAAACTGATTCAATAAAATATTAACATTTTTTACTGGATTCTTAGATTGATAAAGGTTTAGACTAATTTATTGTTGCTAATTTTTTTGTAACATTACTAAAATATTTCAGTAGAGCTTTATAAATTTTTTAAAATATAATTATACGAATTATTAAAGTAAATTAAAATTACGCGGGTGCTGTTTTCAGCGCCAACTTTTGTGTACTATTTTTCTGTCCACCATGTTGATATGAAAAGAGAGAGAAAGAGAAGGATCTGTCAACTAAAAAATCATAGTCAAAACAATAACATTTATTTCCTTATCTACTTGATAAATAACGTCTAAATAATTATCAATTATATTTATCAATTAATAATATTGAATACAATTTTTTACAACAATTATCATGGAACGACAAATTGACAAAACACTTGAAGATGTGTAAGTAATTAAAATAAACATAAAAAACATTGCACATAACTGTCATCCTATCAACTCCATTACCATATTATAAACAAATAAATAAATCCAATAAACAATTAATAAACTATTGATAAACATTTTTATTTTTATTTATAAAATTAGGAAAAATATGCCAGGTGTTACTGGTTGTCTAATTGCTGATAGATCTGGTCTTTGTCTTGGTTGTAAGTATCCACTTTTCATTAAAATAATTTACTAATTATCATTTAATATTATTAAACAAATAAATAAACAAAAAACAATAATTATTTTAGCAAAAGGAAATGTATCAAGTGAATGTGCTGGAATGATTGCAGCAATAATTAATCAAGCATCAAAATTAGAACCAGGTTTAGATTCACCAGTTGTTTTATTTGAAAATGAGACAAGGTAAATAACATTAAATAATTAAAACAACAATTAATCATTATTATTAAATGGAAAATATATTTTGTTTTTGTTGTTTTTTTAATAGACAATGTATAATACAACGTGATGGATTAGTAACTGGTGCTGTGTTCAAGGATACGTCTCAATGAAAATCATTACACCTTCTCGAATTATCAAATTTTACAATGGAATTTTAATTACAACAACAATAATTTGATTAAGAGAAGAATAGTGATAACACATAAACACACAGAGTGAAAGAGAGATTATTATTATCTTTGGAATGAAATATATATTATATACAATTTGTACATAAAGTAATTGTTGAAAAAAAAAAAAAAAACAATCAATAAATAATAAAAATATATCTATAATTTCAGGAATAAAAAAATAAATGTTAATCATTTTTACTGAGTCGTTGATTACGTCTTTTTCGCAATTTTTTAATACCCAAAATGACTAATTCTTTGTGTTCATACATCCATGATGACATAACACAAGCAAACATAATTGTTCCAACAATTAAATGTATCCACATTGAATAATACTAGAAAAAACAAATAAGAATAAGAATTTAAATGTCAATAGATAATTTGTTAAAATTATCAACTTACTTGTGTTATTGTTGTGACAAGTCCAGAGACAACAAGTAAAATTGAAAATAGTCGTTTTGGATAAATTCCATCAAGTGGTTTTAAATTTGTATCATGATGTCTTTCATTGATGAATGATACTGAATGAAAAATACGAAGTGACATGTTGATACAGTTGCCAAGAATAAAACCAACTGGTCCAAGTATATAAACAAGTATACATGATGCACCCAGGAATATGATTGACTGATAAATCATTGTTAAATTGCTTTTATTTATTGTTGCACTGTCTGCTGTTGCATTTGTATAACATTCAGTAACACCATTGATACCAAGAAGCAATACAGCAAGACAATGTGCACGTAAAAGAAGAACTGGTAAATATTCTGTAAATTTATCACCACCATATATCCATAAAAGTGTTGATGAGTATGATTGACCAAACACCAACACAATAAAACCAATTGACGTTACTATTGCACATAAATTTGTTAGGACTTCAACACTTTCTTGAATTTTTGACTGTAAATAATATAAATGATTAGCAAGAAAAATACAATAATGATTTATCAAGCAATCATCAAACTTACTGGATTTTGTTGATTAATTTTTTCATCTCTTTTAACCATTTGTGTAAAATAAAAATATCCACTGTCTTCAATTGGTCTAAATATAAATCTAGCAGCAAGTGATCCAAGATTATTTATTATTTCATATGTTCCTTGTTGTGCAAATGTTAAAACTGGTATAACAGTCATGATCATTCTTTCACCTTCAGTTAATATTTGTTTTAAAAAACCTTGTCTAAAAAAACTCCAGGTTAAAATTACCAGCTTATTATCAAACGTTGAATCCTAAAAAAAATTTAAGATTAAGCTTAATATGTTGAATGAAAAATTAAAAATTATAAATCAAATCTTACTCGGTTATTCATGTATCCAGGTAAAAATTCAAATATCGATTTAAATGGAAATTCATTGTCAAAATTATCATCAATATTTTCATTATTCATTGGTATTTCATATTTTTTAATTTTCTTTTTATCATTGTCAATTTTTTTGATGTACCAATAGAAAAATATGTAATGAGAAATTGTGTAAAATAGTGTTGATGCTAGCTGTGCAACACTAAATGCAAATAAAGCATTTTCTGCTTTATAAAGTATCATCGAAACAAATAAAATTGTTCTAAATACAATCATAAGTGTATCAACAATAATCTGTAAATAAAATAGACCAATAAATAAATATTGAATGATGAATATCTGATTGTATTTGATGTTATCTCACCTTGAAGCCATTGAATAAAAATGCTACAGAAATTAATTGAACAACTAGTGATGACATATGAATGATGCATGATAATGCAACTGAAAATACAGCAAAAGCATAATCAGCTGGAAGACCATCAGACATTGGCAATTTGTATAGCCATATGTATCCAAAAAATATTGACATGACACCACAAAGTGGTACCCTAAAAAATACCAACAAAAATTATTATCAAATTTAATTTTGTAATTTTCAATAAATTAATTACGTTAGCCAAAGAAGATTGACAACTTGTGCCCAATTATGTTCAGCTGTATTTGTTAAACATGCTTTGAAAAATGGTTCTCTTGATAAAAATAATATTGTTGATTCCAACAAGAGTAATCTGACGTTCATTACACCCAGTATTTCTTGACCCACATATCGTACAACAAATGCATTTAAAATAAATGTCAACAAACGACAGAATATCTGTAAATAGATAAATTAAATAAATAAACAATTATGTTATTAGATTTTTTATTTATTTATAATATCAAACCTGAAAGACTATGTTCAACGAGGCATTCTCCAAGCTGCTTCCAAGAATATTTTTTGACATTTTTTATATTTATTTATTATTGTATCAAATGTTAACCTCTAACAATTTAAACTTAAAAAAAAATTATTATAATTAAATAATTTAGACGATTTATCATTAACAACAAGACACTCTATCATTATATATTTTTTAATTTAATTTTTAATACTGAATAAACATCAAAAAATATACATGTAATAATAGTTTACGTTTACAAAATTTTTTTATTGTGTATGTGACAAGGCTGAATCATCACAGGCGCACGCACATGTCATCAATAAAAAAGAGCAAACTAAATAATTATTTTTAAAAATAAACAATACAGATATACACAGGGATTAATTATATATTTTAATCATTTAAAAATCATAAACATTAATTAAACAAACGAAAAGGTACAATTTAAAAAAATTAAAAAAAGTTGATTGGTAATTAAGAATTATTAAAAAAATGAAAAAATAAAATTAAAACACTATGATGGATACATGCTTCTACATCAATAGAATATACATAATTGTTGTTTTTAAAAATTATAAAAAAAATCAGTCTTCCATGGAAAAATCATCATAAGACTGCCTATGTGAAGAATGTCTGTGTGATTTTTTAGTTGAATAATCTTCCCATTCTCTGTGATTAAGCCTTTGAAAATCATTTTCATTAATAGCAATAGCTTCAAGATAGTCAGCAAGTTTAAGTAGCTCTCTATCTTTTCCACGATTTAAATGGGCTTCACGAAATGCATGTATACGTAAACCAGATCCAGGATTCATCATAAAATTTCTTCGTATATCATCAAACATGATTGTATTTTTAGGTGAATACGCTGGATATTTACCCCAAATAACACCAAGTGGTTTAACATCAACAAGACCACGTTTTGGTGTATAAACAGATATCATTGCAAGATAATCCATGTAGAATGCAATTTTATAATTTGGATTATCAGCAACACCAAGTAATCTCATTTTTTCAACAATCCATTTCATACTTGTTGCTGACCAGATGACAATGTCATAATGTTTATATGATCTTGTTAAAAATTCATGTAAATATGGACGCATTAATTCAATACCACTTGATGCTACTGAACGATGATCAAATAGTGTATAATCAATGTCTAATACAAGCATTTTTTTATTTTCTCTTAATGGATTTAATTCTTGTATTTTATATGTTGCTATACGTTTTTGTATTTTAGCTAAATATATATGTGCATTCTCAACTTCAACATCATCACTTTCAATTTCTGTTGATAAATCATTGACAACTTCATTCATATTATCTGGTGCACGATTTGCTTGAGCAATGTCTTCCTCTGTTGAACCCATCAGTGTTAATTTAAAACCTGGTTTCAAACCAATGCCACCAAGATTTTGCTCATCATCTGGTATTTTACCTTTAAATTATTTATAATTATTATTATTATTTTTTAGTTAATTGATTAATTATAAAAATATTTTTGTTAAATTACCTCTGAGACGTAAATTTAAAAGTTTTTGACGATCTGGACGAACATCAGTCTCTTCATAAATTCTTGCTTTTAATTCAGCAACTGTTGTTTCATTCATCAAATCATTTATTGGATATTCATTTCCATTCCACTTTATTATAATACCTGATGAATTGGCCATTTTTTTTTTTATTAATTAATTAATTATTTACTCCAATTTTATTTTACTATTTTTTTATTTTTCTTTATGACTTTTGAGGTTACGAAACACGATTTATTAATTTTTCCACAGTTAATCAATTTTTCTCAGTAATCCAAGCGTCATTTTCCGAAAAAATAAAAAAAAACTATTGTTGATGATTTGGTGCTGCTGTATGTGGTACCTGTTGATACTATTTTACTTCATACATTTACCAACAGCTAGATACAGAGAGAAAATTTTTCTCTGTAGATAAAAAGTCTTCTCTCTCTGCTAGATATAAAAAAAAAGAGACAAAAAAACAAAAACAAATCATCAGCTGACATCAAGCAACACGTGTGTGTAATAAAAATTTGTTGTTGTTTACTGCAAAAAACAAAATTAAACCAAAACTTACTCCTACTGAATTATTAAATATGGAAGAATTTAGAAAAAAAGGGTTGGGAGAAAATTTTGCACAAGAATGTGAGGTGTCGGATGAAATTTCAATTGGCCTTAGTGAAGTATCAACTTATATCATCTTTAACGAAAAAAAAAATGAGGCAAGTCTAAAATATATCACTGCAGTAAAAAAAATGCTTGTAGCTGATATTAATTATTGAATTATTATTGTGAAATATAAATATTCATTATTTTTTTTAGATGTACTATGAAGATCATGATCATTCATACGACGAAAATATAATAATTGAGCACACCAAAAGTATAACAATTGACTTTGTTAATGATGATTGTCTGGCTACAATATTCATGTATGTGCCAGCATGTGAAAGACCAAAAATTGCATTGGGTATGCGTCAATAAATTACAATATAAAATAATTGTTAATTAATATATTTGTATAATTTATTTACTTTTTAGTGTGTCAAAAATGGAATAGAGCTCTTTGTCATTCTTGGAGTAATGTCAAAAAACTTGAACTAACTCATTGGGAATATGATGAGTATCCAAGTTGTTTGAAAAAATATCCAACACTCGATGGACAATTTAGTTTTTTAAAATCACTGCTTTCTAAATGTGGTCATTATTTAACACAGTTAGACTTGTCAGCTTATGGTCATTGTAACATAGTGCCAGTTATTAATGAATATTGTCCAAACCTCGTAAAACTTCGATTGAGATTTACTTATGTTGACAATATAATATTATTTGATGCATTTTCACGTCTATCTAAGCTCAAAGTATTAGCAATTATATTTCAAGATTTTAAAGATACGTTTATACCTATCACTTTAATTTATTCATTACTTAAAGTTGCTGATACATTGACTGATTTGATTCTTTCAAATTGGAAAGATAACTTGGAAAGTAACCCCTGTTACTTTCCAGAAGAATTAACTATTTGTGTAAGTCAAATTTTATATCTATTACAGAAACAAATTAAAAATATTCTTTTTATTTTCTACATATATTTTAACATATCTTTATAAATAATATTGCGTTGCAGGTGTTTCGTGAACTAAAGGCCCTGAAAAGACTTGAAATCGGTGGGCTACGATTTTACAAAGGGTTTAAAGATCATCTAAGAGATTATCGCGTACTGGAAAAATATTTTTATGACAAATACCTGAGTAAAAGTTTCGTTAAGACAGATCAGTCGTTGAATATTACTTCATTGAATTTGAGGAAATGCAAAGTTTCCGATGATGGTTTGTACACCATTGTCAATACCATAAAAAACTTAGAAGCGTTATCTTCATGTTGTGAATTGATAACTAATGATGGTATAGTAGCCCTTTCAAAGATAAATGAATTGAAACGTCTTCATCTTGTCGGCTATAATGCCGTCATCGATTCTTCATCAATATTATTGCTCAAAAATTTGATTAAATTAATGTTACCATGCAGCAATAAAATTACTGATGATTTAGCCATGAAAGTTCTTGAAAATTCACCAAAGATGGAGGTGCTCTTTGTTTTGAACTCAAGTGTAACTGTTGAATTTTACAAAAAAGCAGCAGAAATATCAAGAAATCGAAACCAACAGTTGTTTTTAGGTGTTACATTAACAACTGATAAAACTCAATATGAATCAGCGTATTTTAAAATTATTCGTTGTAACGAAAGATATCATGTGATTGACAAATATCGATGATAACTGATATGGTATATATAATAGTAGATTGATAGAATTAATTTGCTATTTCGAAATATAACATGAAAGTAAGAATTGTCGATTAAAAAAAAAAATTTATAACTGTTTTAAATTAATTATAATATCGTATAATAAATATAATTAATTTAAAAATCAAATAAATAAACAATAAAAAGCCTAACCCTTGGTTTGTCAACTGACATGTAATAAATTTATTTTAATTTTTAAGAAAAAAAAGCATAAATTAATTGCCGTTTCTTTTTATAGACGTACGTTGATATAATAAGGATTGATAAGGATGATGGTTTTTTATTTCCCCTAAATAAGTACGGCAGATTGAATTTTCCATCAGCTGGAACAATTCATCTTTATGATCATATTAATAGAAGACTAGGATTTTCTACATAGTCTTTTTGATATTAATATTTATGATTTAGTAAAGTTTTATATCTATAAATTAGGACAATGATTATTTCGAATGCTTAAGATTTCTCTGGTTTCTCTCTGGCGGACACCTCCACAACTTTTTTTTTGCGCAATATTACCGCGCATTTGCATTTATATGTGTGTGTTTGCACACACGACACACACTACTGACCCTACTGACGTAAAAACCCATCATAAATATAAAAGCATGGAGGTTAAATACAGAATTAATTAACCTAAGAAATACTCATAATTAAATAATAATTGTGCCTAATAAAATTGATTAATAATAACATCATAAAAATAAATAAAAATATTCACTGACTCAAGTCAATTGTAAGTACATGATCTATTTTTATTGACATGTTTTGAATAAATAAAATTTTATAAACAAATCAAGTAGTAAGCCAAGTAATTAATATAAATATTTTTTATTAATTATTAATATTTAATCTAGATAATTTAAAAGTAAACAATTAAAATGTTTGGAGTCCGACAAGTCATCAGGCAATCATTGAGACTCTTGCCAAAAAACTCAATTGATAAATCATGTTTAATCATCAACAAACATCCACTGCTCCAATCAATTGTCAACAACAAATCATTCACAACTCCAGTTTTAAATTATTCAAGTGCAATTGAACCAACTGAAGATACACCACCAGATAATTCAAAACAAATTGGTACAATTGAAAAAGCAAAAAGAAAATTAATTGAATTTACATGTAAAAAATGTCAAACGAGAAATAAAAAAACAATGTCAACACTTGCATATGAAACTGGTGTTGTTGTAATACGTTGTGATGGATGTAAAAATAATCATCTGATTGCTGATAATTTAGGATGGTTCACTGCTGAACACCGTAATATTGTAAAGTTAATGAAATTAAATGGTGAAACTGTCAGAACGTCAAATGATTATGCAGCTGGTACATATGAAATAATAAATAAATAATAAAATATATATACTATTGTACCTATATGAAATAGAAATAAGAAATAAAAATTCTTTTTTTTTTTAAATCAAATTTGTATTTTTAACAATACTTAATACAAAAGATATTATTTTAAGTAAAATAATTATTTATAAAATTATAAATTAGGCAATTTTTGATGTCCGAAGATTACATTAAACCATTGGACCATCTTATTATCATATTGACATTTTATTTTCTTTATACAAAAAAAAAAAAAAAAAAAAAAAAAAATCTTTGGTCCATTGTTGAATAATATTCAGGCATCAATTATTTTTTTTTTTTAAATCAATATAAAATATCCATGGATTATTTTAAAATTTACACAATACCAGGGTGATGTTTAAAAATAGTACAAAATAAAAAAAAGCATGATAATAACAATTCAAACTTTTTTAGGTTTCGAAACAATGGCATAATCATTACTATTATAACTTTTTTGCTGAGTTCCACTTGAATTTGGTTTTTTTCTAATGACTCCATATCCATTACTGCTATCATCAGCAAGTCTAACTGATGATAATTCATCAACAAGTGCATAATCAGCCCAAGAATGATTTGTTTCATCATTTGTTGTTGTTAAATTTTGTTGTCCATTTGATGATTGGTTATTATTTGTTGATGAATTAACAATTGGATTACGTTTTCTAGAACCAGATTTATTATGTAATTTATAAATTGAACCAAAATGATGTAACTGATCATAATCAGCCATTGAATCTGATTTTGTTAAATTATGATTAATAATTGGTGATGCTTCAACTGCAATACGTTCTTGTAGTATCGTTGATGTTGATGATGATGATGTCATTGTTTCACATGGTTCCATTAAATCATTATTACTATTATTATTATTACTATTATTATTTTTATTATTAATAAGTACTTGTTTATCATCACTATTAATATCTTCATCATCATTAATATCATTGACAATTGTTTTAACACAATCATCATCATCATCATCTTCACCATCATCATCACCGTCATTGTTGTTGTTATTGGTATTGTCATCTGAATCATCATCATCACTAATTAATCTTGTAAATTTTATATCATTGGATAATTGTTTTTTATCTTTTTCAACATGTACAACAGTATCAACACCAAGTGTTCTCCATGCATTACATCTAACTTCAACAAGATCATATGGACTTTTAGCATCTTCATTATTTTCTGTATTTTTTTTACTACATAATAATTCTGGTAGTTTATAATTATTTAACTGACGATAACTACCACTACCAGGTAATTCAGCATAACTTTGTTCATTTGTTAAATCACCATGACCAATTAAATTATATTTTCTTGGTGGTTTTGCTGGTTTTGGTTTTATAATTGATGATGATGAACGTGTAAATGTATTTGAATTTATGCTAAAATTACATGATGATAAAAATGTTAATGGTTTTGATGATTGTTGTGAATAGGTTGAAAAATCAATGTCAATTAAACTATTATCAGAATTTATTGATGTTGGTGGTAATGGTGATCTTGAACCTGGTTCCATATGTAATGCTGCATGATATTGAGCTTCATCCATTGTTGGTGTTGGTGTTGATGTTGTTGTTTCTGGTCTCAATAATTTTTTCATTGAATTTATTTTTGATGATATACATCTAAATATTTGTTGATTACTACGTTCAAAATTAAATACACCCTCACCAGATTGACATTTTCTTCCTGCTTCAAATGAAAATTTATCATCACTATATCCATATTTACGTATGTATCTATAGGGCCATTCATATAATACTACATCATTGTCTTTTAATTTAATGTCACTTTCTGCTAAAATAAGTGTATAATTTTTTTCTTCAAGTTTACATCTTTTTGATGCTTCTGTTTCAACAAGTTTCACTGAAAATACACTCTGGGTATCACTTGAATAATAAAGCTCATTGTCTTCTTCAATCATTTGATAACTTGTTTGTTTATTTTTAAATGCAACTTTTTGAAATGCAGTCATCCAATCAATACTTTCTATATCATTTGAACATGCAAAATAATATGTGTTTGTATTATTTGTAGTATTATTCTTTGTCACCACCTTGAATTATAAATTTTTCATTACAATTAAATTACCATTTCATTTTTAATTTATTAAATTAATAATTTACTTTTTTTTTTTACTTACTATAAATATTTTTGATTGATTACTTGGTTTTATTTTAACACATGATTCAAGTGTTATGATTTTATGAGGTGGTTGTTGATTTACATAATCATCTTTATTATCATAAACTTCTAATCTTTCAATTCCACAATTACTTGCTTTATACAATAGACAGTATTTCTTGTGCCATGTTTTCTACAAACAACAAAAATATTAATTAAATTATTAAATAGACAAGCTAATAAATGTGTTTATTTACTTTTAATTTTCCCAGCATATCCTGAGGAGGAAACATCAACGTGCCTTCAATGACAGGCTCTTCAAAATCCATTTTTTATAAATTTAATCACACTACCTTTGTGTCTTGTCTTTTTTTTTTTTTAAATAATTTTATTATTTCCTCTATTTCCTGGTTAAAATATCTGTAATAAAAATTCAAAACAAATTATGAGTATTACAAGGAATAATCTAGAATAATAATAATCAAAAAAAAATAAATATATGTATATAATTGCGGGGAAATAAAGGTGAATCATCAATTGGAATGCAGTTTTGTCACTAAAATCATAAATCGTTATCTTTTTATGTGTGTACACCTGATTTACTTGTTTTTTATCAATTTTAAAAACATGACATGAATATCAACGACATTTACAATACACTAGCTATTTATTATTATTAATTATTAAACAAAAAAATGTCAATGAACAAGTGCACAAGTCTCAAATGCTAAAATCAAAAATAGATCATGTTACATTGTCAACAAAGAATAACAGCATGTCACAAATTTAACACTTTACTCAAAAAAAAAAACAAAATAACTGTCATATTCATTAAACAAAAAAAAAATAAGATAATAAAAATGTTAATTATTTATTTAATATTAATAATAATATCTCACACAATCTCTTTTTATGATGAAAAAAAAATAAAAGGTGTTTTTTATCTTTTTTTTTTTTTATTATTTGTTGAATATCATTGAAATTAGAAATTTTTTTATTTATCACGGTAATTTTAGTGGTTTATTTTACCTTGTTTTTATTTCACAAATAAATACTTTAAATTGACGTGTATTATTTATTAATATTTTTTTATTATTTATTTTTGAACATCTGTATTTATTATATTGAATTATCCAACACACACATGAGCTTGATCGCAATAAAACACAATAAAACATGGGATTTCCACAGATAATAATCAATCGACAATATGGATAAAATACAAGAGAGAAAAAAGTTGAAATAAATAAAGACAGACAATTAAAACGCCAGTGGATAAAATGACCAACCTCAATGTGAACTGTTGGTAAACTTTGGTAAACTTCTTGATGATAATAATAATAATCACAATTGTGGGCAATTTTTTAACACACAAAACAAGTTATGAAACAATTAATTCAATAAATAATTAAAAACAATTAAAATGTTTGCAAGAACAATTGGATCATTTTTACGTGGTAATTATAATATTATTATTAAAAAAATATAACATGTTGTTGTTATTTAAAAACATGAAAAAGTAACAATCAAAACTTGATGTTGAATTGATTTTTAAAGGTTAAGTTGAGGTAGTAAATTTATAAAATTTAATTGTTACAGCTGGAATTGTTGCTAGTACAAAATGCACAGTAAAGCCATGTTTACTAAAAAATATTGAAATAAAAAGTGGTAGTCTTGTCAGTCAATTTAATGGAAGTGTCAACAAGCCAAGATGTCTAAGTACCTTGATGTCATCATCACTTGTTAATGGACAGCCATCATTGTTCAACAAAACTAATTCTTTAACAAAGTTTGTATCATCAATTGTTTAATTAAAAAGTATATATTTAGTTATACTAATAATGATAAATTTATTCTAGTTTATCAGTAAATAGTTTGGCTGGAAATGTACCAACAAGAACACTCACAAAATATTCAAGAACAAGGGGTAAACGAAAGGTTGTTCAAACAGTTTTAAAACGTTTCTACAGATTAAATTGGTATATATATTTATTTAACAATTAATTATTTAAATGAAACGATTTATTAATGTCAATTTTTTTTAGGGGTATATGGATAAGAACTAAAACTGGTAGACACAAAAGACTTTGGACAAAACGTTCATCATGTAGACGTCGTTTGAGAATGCATGTGTTTACTAATTCAACACAATCATGGATGCTTGACAAAATGGTATCACCATACTGGAGAGCACCAAAGTACTGGGTCGATGATCCATACAATCCATATCATGAACGTGAAGAATATTGGGTAACAAGAAAAGCACCACAACCATAAATTAAAATAAATATCAATTTGTTAATCAGCCAATTTAATAATTAAAAAAAAAACATTAAACATTCATCAAATAGTTGTACAAGAATTTAATTAACAATTTAATATTTACGACCAACATGAAATATAATTTTTCCAGGTTTTGCATTTTTAATTATTTGCAGGACTTGTGCATGTGTCATCAAACGATCAATGAGTTGTCCATTTATTGCTAAAATCTGATCACCAGGTTGAAGCATTCCATTTTCAGCTGCTTGGCCATTTGTTATTATGCCTTTTATAAATACTCCCATATTATTATTTTTATTATCAGCACCACCAACAATTGAAAAACCCAATTTTTTAGTTCCACCTTTCCATAAAGAAACTGTTATTAATATCATCAAAAGACTATCAGCAAGCTGGGTCAGTTCTAAATGTGTTAAATTATTTTTTCTTATTATTTGAAATTTTTTCATTCCAGTTGTTTGATTATAATGATCATTGTTTGGTTTGTAGTTGAGTGTCATTGTTGAAAAATATTTTTCATCTTTTTTCAAGCCTCCATGTGTTTCTGAACGTGGTGAATTTATTGGAGTTAATTTATCATCGATAGAAGATGATTGGGAAGTTGCTGCTTGTGGCCAAATGACAAATTCACTCTTGGTTCGATGAATACGATCACTCCATGAATTATTTGTTGATGAATCATTGACAAGTGATGATGCATTGTCAAAATCAAGATCAAGAGAAGCAAGATTATTGTTTAATACAGCTTGACTGGAATATTTAACGAGAGTAGATAATCTTTGATTGAATTTTTTGTTGTTTGTTTCATCAACATCATCAGGATGAATATTTTTATTACGAAGTGTTACGATTGATAATTGACTTTTTTGAGTGCTGGCAGTCAGTGTGTTGATACTGTCAGATGAACCAGGTGAACCTGTGTCACTATCATAGCCACTCTCACGACGAAGCTGATACACCTGGCGTAAGTCATTTACACTTGATAATGTCACTGATCGTCTCAATGCAGTTCTGAAAATAAATAAATCAATTTAAAAATATTAAATATTAATTGATTATATTGAAAACTTACGTTTTATTTTTATCTTGCATTTTAGAGTCTGGATGATTTTTTGAAAATTTAACAAGTGAATTACTTGTAAAATTTAAATTATTGTTGTTTTTGTTGGATGCATTTAGACTATTTGATCGTTGTATTGATTTTTTAAAATCATTATTTGATTCGTTTATTTTTAAAACCACTTGTTCTTCGTCCATAAAATTTTGATTGTCATTTTTTTTATCAACATCTTCAACATTGTTTGTTTCATCATCAAAATCTTGGACATCTTCTTTTACTGATGATGATTCATTTACCTCTTCAGTCTCTGGCTCAACTGGAGTGTCATCATCAAGTGAATTTTTTATGTCAACCAATGTTTCAGACTCAGTGACTTGAACAACTTCAATTTTATTTATTGTCTCTTTGTTTTCTGTATTTATTGATCGAAAAAAATTCTTGAATGAATCGATTCTTGATGCTCGTTTTGTATCACTAATTTCAGGTGTTTCCTATAAAAAAAATTTTTTTAATTATCATTTATTTTATTTATTTATTTGTTTTTTACGTACTTTTTCTTTATCATCATCATCACCATTGTCATACTCGTTTTTAACTGGTTTAGATGATCCAGTGCTTTTTGATCTTTTCTTCTGCTTCTGAAGCTTTTTACCAATTTTTTTTCCCCACGTTCCAAACTCTAAAAAAAAATACAAATTAATTGCAATCAAGTCACTCAATCGAAGTAGTTTATTAATTTCTAATTTTTTTTTTTTATTTTTACTTTTTTTTCCAGTCGGTTCATCTTGCTTATTTTTTGATTCATCATCTTTTATTTTTCCATCATCAGTATTTAATTCTTGATCTACTGAAATACTCGCTGCTGCAATAAGCTTTGGGTCAGGAATATTATTTTTTTTTTTAGAACTAAACCACGACATTTTCTCAGCTGAAAATAAAAAAATTAAGTAAAACATGATTTATAAAATTAAATTAAATAATATACCAGTTTTTTTATTATCAATAAAATAAAAATAATAATTACCTTTTAAATTAATTAATTAATTAATTCTTTAGATTTTTATTTTATTTATTTACTTTTTTTATAAATATATAACGAAGTCGAATGACCGGTCATTCAGAACTAAAATAAAACCAACAGTTTAACAAAAAATATTATGATCTACGTGTCATTTTTTTAAGGTTTATACTAAAAACATTTTTATCGTCAAAATTTTTAGGTATGATTCACACAATGGAATTGATAAAAATAAAAAAATAAAAAAAAAACCAATTATCATGATACTCAAAATAGTATTTTCTTATCAACAAAAAAAAAAAAAAAAACGGAAATGATTTTTCTAAAAACAAAATTTTAAATTTATTTATACCTTATAAATTTATATAAATAAATTTTAAATTAATTTTAGAATTCTTAAATTATTTTCAATCATTATGGTTTAATTTGCTATTTTTATTAATTAATAATTATTAATTTACTAGTTTATTTTTAAAGTGAAATTTTAAATTAAAAAAGAGAGAAAAGAACTTTAGCGCCTCTCTGTCTCTCTGTTATTTTTTATTTGACATGTGTTGTCTCTCTCTAATGATTGGAAAGACGTCAACTTGACATTTGTTTACATACATGAAATAATACTCTCTCTAATTGATGATGAATCTTTAAAAAATTGTGAGTTAAACAAATTAAAAATTCAATTATCACAATTATCAAAAATAATTTATTATTTAAATAATTGAAATTAGATAATTATTAAATATTTTTAACAATGGAAACACTGACATTAATCCAAGAAAGAAATATAATTTCTGATGATAAAAATATAATTGACATATCATCAAATTGGCAAGTTATTGGATCCAAGAATTTACAAGACACAATCACAACATGTTCAGTAAAAAATTCAACAACAAGGTATTTTTATTGTAAACATATTTAAACAATAATTAACAGTCATAATGTTACAATGTGTTTAATGTTTTTTGTTATTTAGCATGACACTTGATGACATAGTGGATCCAACAACGTGTTTTGAATTGAAACCAGATAACAATGATACATGCCAGCTAAATATTAAATTAAATAATCAACAAAGAATTTGTAAAATGGGTATTGTATCAGAAGCAACAGTACTTGAAATATTTAAGGAATTTGAAGAATATGATCAAACAGTTTACACTGAATTTATTGATGAGTATGAAGGACAAAGTGTTAATTTTGCTGAAATTACATTTAAGCGACCAACTCCCCAAGCAATGATCAAGGTAAATTAATTTTCTAAATTAATTTTTATATCATTTCTTCTTTTAATTAATTATGAATTATTGTTGATCACTAGTTTACCAGAATAAACAACAACAATCGTTCAACTATGTTTTTATATGGAGTACGACTTGCTCTTGATGAAGCACCACAAAAATCTCCAGAACAATTTGATGTTAATTTAATCAGTGATTTCTTTCGTATAACTCGTAGTAAAAAAGATGAAAATAAAAAGCCAACAAGTTCAATGGCTAATAATTCAACCAACAGAAATAATATGATGGAAAGTTTGATGTCACTGATGACTCCAAATAATTTAAATAGCAATTCATCACCAGGCAATCATGAAGATGACAAAAAAGCAGTGTCATTTGAAAAATTGATTGAATTAAAAGTTGATAATAAATTACGAGAAATTGAAGAAAGACTTTCTAAAAAAATTGATGAAGTTGAAATGAGAACTAATGAGAAACTTGATAAAATTATTCAATTGTTGGAAACAAAAAAAAGCTGATCAGTAAATAATTATCTAGATGTTAATAATAAAGTAGGAAAATTTTATACAATTGTTTGACTCAATTAAGAATATATTTTTCATGAAAGAATTTGCAACATTATTGTTATTAATTTTAACAAATTTATTATCATGTTGATTAATAAATCAAATTACCTGATGATTTTTTGAAGACTCTGGTCATAATCATCATGATTTTTTCTCAATCATTTGATGCTATTTAAATTTAATTTGACCTTGGTGATTGTTTCTCATCAGATCTTGAAAATTACAATTTTTTTTCTTCATTAAATCGGTGATGTCATTGATAAATCATCAAACTAAATAAATTTTATAATATTTAACATATTTTTTATTAAATTTAACAATTTTAAAGGTGAAAAAATAATTTATAATAATTGACTAATTTAAAAGTCCAATAGATTTTTTAACACTTAAATATTTTATCGTTTTGTTTTTTTAATTTTTTATTCCAAATTTAGTGGATCCCAGGAATGAAGTTGTCTTCTCCAAATTTTAATTAAACCATCCCAGCCTCTTCTGCTGTATTTGCGATGCTTTGATGGTGTCTTTGGATGATCCATGGTTCTTTGACTCCTTTGATGAATAATTATAATAATTAAAAAATTATACAAATTAATTTTAATATTTAAGTGTAAATTACCTTGGAACATTTTTGATATATCTGGTATATCCAATTGTATTTTTTCCATAATCAATGTCCTTTTGACGTCTTGATAATACAAGTGGATCAGTTTCATATTTATTTGATGACAAAGTTGGTGTATAATCACTTGATATTTTATTAATTTCAAGAGCTGAATTATCACTTACTTGTCTCTTTGATGAACTGCCTGATAAATCATATTTTTTGTTGGCTTTATTTTTATTCCATTCTGCCTGGTTTACTTTTTCATAACATGCTAAAGTTTTTCCACGATTTTTTACACCTGGTCGCCTTTTAATTTAAAACAAATTAGATATTAGATGATTATTGAAATTAAATTTAAAAATATATTTAATATTTACCATGAAATAGCCTGGTAATATTTTTGATGACTAGATGAATGATTGTCTTGATCAGTGTTCAATTGTCCATCTTCATTTGATGAACCACTTTCATTGACAATTTCAAGTTCGTTAATTGTTTTATCACTTTGACTACCTGAGTCATCATTTGTTTGTCTGACTGACAATTTATTTGGGATACTATCTGCACTTTCAATTGACAAATTATCATTTGACACATTTAATAGACTACAATAGATAAATTCTTCCAACAAATCTTTGATTACTTTACACCAATTTTCTTGACTTTGATCAATGTTTTCAGATGATGCTGTTGAACCAAAACTATCTCCATTGAACCTTAAAATTAAACAGTCATTAAATAAATATTTTAGATGTAATTTTATTATTAAAAAATATATTTTCTTACTTTGATATTAAATTTTGATATCTTTCATGATCAATTTGAATTTTAGTTGATTCAATTTGTTTTTCTTTATTCAACAAATTATCTGATTTTATTATACAAAATTCAGTTATTTTATTTGATGATGCATCAACACTTGATTCATTTTGTTTTTTATCTGTATCACTTTTTTCAACTTCAAATAATAATGTATCATTTGAATCAATTGTTAATTTAATTTTAGTCATTGCTAATTTTCAACGTGATCAACACGTAAACAACAACTACAAAATGTCTGCCAAAACAAATTATCATCAAAATTAACCAGAATAAAAACACAATGAATTTTATGTCAACAATGTGATAACTAAATAATAATAATAATTTTAATGTGTGTGTATTTTTGTTTATATATTCATACCAACAAAACAGAAAATTCGAAAAATCAAATGTAAAATTCCCTTTCAATTAATTTCATTATACTCAAAGCAACAAAATTTTTATTATCATTTTTTTATTTCTTAGCTAATCATTAGAATATTGAAAAAAAAAAAAATATAATGTTTAAAAATAATTTATAACAATTGGAAAAAAATAAAAAAAATAATTTCATTGATAAAGGTTTAGCAGAAAGTTTATTAAATTATTTATATATAAAAGTTAAAATGATAAATTTATTTTACACATGAACCAGGTAATAAAATAAAAAATAAAAAAAAAATGTACATTATTAATCAACAATTAAAAATGGTGTCTGGTTAATTTTTTTATTATAATAAAAATATGAAAATTTTTAATTATAAAATTTTAAAATTTATTATCTAACAATGAATTATTTGTTTTCAACTTTTTCATCATTATCATCATTATCATCATGTTTCTTGGGTTCATTATTTTTTTCTAATTTAATGTCAACTTGGTCCAGTTGTTCTGTTGGTTTATCTTCAGGTTCATTATCTTTTTTATCATCTTCATTAGCTTTTTCTTTTTTTATTTTATCATTTTCTTCTGGATCCCAATGATGAAGTTGTTTTCTCCAAAGTTTGATCAAACCATCCCAGCCTCTTCGACTGTATTTTCCATACTTTTGTGGTGTCTTTGGATGATCTTTGCTCCTCTGATCTCTTTGGTAAATCATAAAATATAATTACATATAATTAATAAACTATTTTTATATTTCAAAGTAAGCTATATTATTTTATTAAAAAAAAAATTACCTGGGGACTTCTTGAATATATCTGTCATATCCAATTGTATTTTTTCCATAGTCAATGTCTTTTTGTCGTCTTGCTAATACACTTGGATCAGTTTCATATTCATTTTTTTTTTTGTCATTTGATGATGATGTTGTGCTGTTACTTGATTCACTGCTTTGACGATTTCTTGATACTTTTTCATCATCACGACCTCGACTATGATCTCTTTGTCTTTTTCTTGAATTTTCTGGTTCACATTTTGGCTCTTCATATGACCATAATTCTTTTGGATCACGTTTTGCAACTTCTTCTAGTTTAGACATTTTTATTTTTTTTATTTTTTAATTTATTTTCAGCATTAAATATTCTGTGTGTCTGTCTTTAACTTTTTATCAAAATGTAAACAATATAACCTGTAATATGATACTAATATTCAAGGCTTTCTTTATCAAATTTCTCAACAATTTAATTATTAACAATTTATAGTTTTAATTTAAATAATTATACTAATTTATTTTAGCTATGTCAAACAATTATTAAATAATTTCTTATTGTCAATTTTTTACAATTAAGATTATTGGATATGATGATGATCAATGATGTTGTTTGTTGAGAAAATTAAGCGCCAAAAAATATGATGATAATTTTGGCGTCATTTTCAAGAATTTAAAAAAATTATATAGAGGCGGATTATTCCATTCCTTAATAATTATTCCACTCCCCTTTATTTAATTAATTTTAAACAATTAATTTTTTGATATTTTTTGTGATATTTAATTAATACAATTATAATTTATGAATGATTAATTTAATTTATTATATTTAATTTTCTTGCCGGCATTTTTTTTTTTTTTTTTTAATCGTTCATTGAAAATTGACCCAAAAAAAAATATATTAAGGTTAGACTAGGTGTCAAAATGATAGCATTGTTTTCTTTCTCATTTTATTGAATCATCTCCTCGTGTTTTGTCTTTATTTTTTTTTAATTAAACAATATATAGTTATAATTTCATAATAATATAAAAAAAGAGAGTACAGAATTTAACCTCTGTGTATGTTTATCTCCACCGCATTAACAGCATATCAAGACCATGTTTCGAATTGGCATTAAATGTTCCTCAAATCCCCAAGTTCAGATATACAAAGTGAGTCGTTATTTTTCATTAAACAAAAAACAACATAAATTAATTTATACTAATTACATTATTTTTAATACATCAGTCATGAATTGTTACAACAAGTTTTAACGTCAATGACATTATTTAGTCTTGTTACTTAATGTCATCATGATTACTTGATTAATGATTTATAATTTTGTTAGGTCTATTTATTTATTTATTTATGTCAATGCGATGATATTATTATTATTCAATATTGTTTAATGTCAAAATTGTACCAATGACACGCCTGTTTTTTTTTTATTTTATTATTTAAGTCTTACATAATTATGACAAAAAGTTATTTAATATTTTGGTAATTTTTTAGATTCAAAAATATGGATACTCCAATTTGCATACAATTACAAGGATTAATCAATCAAAATCATTGGTTATTTCCACCAACAGGTATTTGTTTATTAATTATAAATTGTTATTATATTTTTTTAGCAAATTTATTAATTGAATTATTGTTATTAGGGCAAATAAAGATGCTAGAATCCTTTTGCAACAAGAATATTCTCGTGCAAAATACTCATCAGAACCACCACCAAGGTATCTTTTTTATTTTTATATTATTGTTCCCTCCAAAAACAAGTTAACTAATTAAAATAAATTTGATTATGTAGTGGTAAACGTGGAGGGAAAGGAATTCTTCTTCTTGGTACATTAGCTCTAGGTACAATTGGAGTTTTAACAATTGCTAAAAATAATCCAGATATTAGAAAAATGCTTGATGAATGGATACCTGGAACTGATAATACAATCAAGGTTATTTTCCAAGAAGAAGAATCAGTTATTGATAATATTTCAGATTATTTTGAAGGCCTTAAAAAATCGTAAGTCCAAAAAACAAAAAAAAAAATAGAAACAAATTTGCTATTAATTTATAAAATTTATTTTAGAATTACTGGTAGTATATTTGGTGATGATGAACAACAACCCAATAAAAAATCAGTTGATAAACAAGAACAAAAAGGTCAGACGAGAAAAACAAAATCCAAAATATTTGAGCCTTATACACGTGAGAATCCTTATCCTTTTAATCCTTCATTCTAAATCCACTGATAATTAATATTTATAATTTTACTTAAATTTTGTTGAATGTATTTTTTAATTAAATAATTATTGTTACTTATTATAACAGCTCCAAAGCCAACATTTGAGCCATTAGTTACAAAAAAAGAGCCACCAGTTAATGATTCATACAGTGAAATAAGACGTGCCAAGGATAAAAATGAAGAGATTCAAGTTGGTAGGATAATCATGTTGCTAAAATACATATCATGTTTAGTACGTGTTAATTAATTTATATTTAAAAATGTTTGTTTTAGTTGTAGACAAGCCAACACCACCAAAAAAAGATGTGCCAGAAGAATTAAAACCAGCTAATCTTGTTGAATTGGAGAACTTGAGTGGTCAAGCTGCAGCCAAGGCTATATCAGCTTATCAAGATGCTGCAAAAGCAATTCAAGATTTTAACAAAGATGTTGTTCAAGTTATTGAGAGTGTTGGTGGTTCATCAAGTGTATCAGCTCCAGTATGGCAAAGGTAAATCAAACGACTATATACTTGATTTGTTTATTATCAATTGAATGATATTATAATTAATATTTTTAAATTTAGATTAAAAGAAGCCACAGAAAAACGTAAAAAAGCTGTACGTCAAGCTGAATCAAATGCTGCTGAAGCACTTCAGTCATTAAAAAAATTATCAAATCTTGTTGATGATGCTAAATTTGAAGCACCAGCAGTTATGAAATCTGTATCACGTAGAAAGGTTAAAAAAATTATTGATGATGTTGATGCTGCTAAAAAAGATTATGAAATGGAAGAACGTTCAGCAAATATTACTGAACGTTATTGGACAAAAGTACAAGCAGCACGTGAACATTTCAATGAAGAATTACAAATATTATTTCCAAATATTAATATTCATGATAAAACATTTTCAGTTAATGAAGAATCATTTGATCTTTTTGTTTTGTACTTGTACAATAAATTAAATTTTACACAAAAAGAATTGGAAAAACTTGAGGTAATTTAAGTTTAATAATTAACAAATAAACAATCAATTTATTAACATATTTTATTTAACAGACAATTGACAGTGCAAAGCTACGTTCAGCATTAAAAGCTACTGGTGATTTGGCATCAGAAGAAAGATTAAATGAGCTTGTTTGTCGTGAAGTTAACAGAGAAAAACGTTTGATTATTGAGGAATCAGAGAAAAAGGTAAAATATATATTGGTTTTTTAATAAAAAAAATATTAACAAATTAACACAAAAGATGTGACCTACTTAATTTTGAATATTATTTCATTCAGCTTTTGGCTGAAAGAAAATCTTTTGATGAAGAAATCCGTCGGCAAATGAAACTTCAAGCTCAAGTTCATGCGGATCATCTCAAGGAGATACTTGAAGCTAAAGAAAAAGAAATGAAAAGAGTTATGAATCGTGCAATTAGTGAAAAAACTGAGGCTGAATCAAACAAATATAAAATTCAGCTAGCAGCTATTGTTGGTCGTTTGCGTGGCTTGGATGAAGCTCTCAAGTGTAAGTATCTATTTTTCATTTACAAATTATATTTCATAACACAGCATTAGTCAATTAATTCAACATTAAAATTTTATTAATAAATAATATTAACAATAATCAATAAAAAAAAAAAGAAAAACCACATTTTGCACGTAATAAATTTAGTTATTTATTTTTATTATCAATTTTTTTTTTAGTACGTTTAAATGAAGAAAAGGGTGCATGTGATGCTCAATTATTATGGGCTGCTTGCCAAGCACTTGCAAGAGCAGTACAAGTTGGACCACCTGGTGCACCAACAGACAAACCAGTAAGACCACTTGAAGCTGAGATAAAAGCTATTTCAAAAGTTGCACGTAAGTTATCTCTTATCTTAATAATGTTGATAATCTTTATTGTTTGTTAAACTCTATTAACTTTTTTATAAAATATATATATATACATTGTTACAAGTGTGTTTGTGTGTGTATATATACACTTTACAATCCGATTATAGTTTGGGTAAATGTTCTCCAAGATTAGCATACAAATAGAATTTATTTTAGTCATTGTTGTTGGTGTTGTTGTTGTTGTTGTTATTGTCGTTAATAAATGATAATGGTTTTGTGTGGTATTTGTATATTAAAGCTAAAGACGATGCACTGGTACAAGCAACATTATCTGGAATACCAAAAGAGGCTATTACACGTGGTGTATTTCCTGAAGATGCATTACGTGAACGTTTCTTAAAGGTAATATAAAAAATAATTAATTAAATTTATATAGAATCGATTTTCATTATTTTTTTATTAATTTTTTAAAAAGGTTGAACATGTGGCTAGACGTCTTGCTCTTGTTCCTGAAGAAGGTGCATCACTTCCAATATATATACTCAGTTATTTACAAAATTTCTTGCTGCTCAAAGCAAAAAGTCCAATACCAAAGAAGGAGTTATCTGATGAACCAATTGATCCAACTTTACTTGATACTCATGATGTCCTAAATCGTGCTAGGTAAAATTAAGAATACCAATTATAAAGCTTTTTTTCTTTTACATTGTTTGTTGAAGTATTTAGGATTTTTTATTGATGATAATATTTTTTTTTTGTGGATAGGTATTGGCTTGATCGTGGTGACTTAAAAATGACACTGAGATATATGAATTTATTGAAAGGTGCATCAAGAAATGTTGCTACTGATTGGATGAATGAAACGAGAATATTACTTGAAACAAAACAAGCAGTTGATACACTTATTGCTTATTCTGGTGCTATAGGCCTTGTATTTCTTGGTAGTGGTGATAAAAAGGTATAAAATTGATTCGATTTTTTTTTATATTTATGTATTTATTGATTTTTGTTTTTATTTCATTTCAGAATTAATGAGCAGAATAGAAATTATTATTTGAATAAACATTGTGCTCGCACTAATATTTTCAGGTAAATTAGCATTTCTTCTTTTAAAAGAGTTTAAAATATCAACTGGAAATTTGTGTCATTCTAATATGTAAGATGTATATGAGAAGAAAAAAAGAAAATGTTAAAATAAAATCTAGAAAATGTTTAAATGTATTTTACTTTTATTTTTTGATTCTCATGACAAGATGTCATGAATTTTCTTGTTCGCGTTTTACATCGTTGATTGAATAATTAATTTAATTTTTTTTTTTTCTTTATAATGTCATTGAATAAATATTGACATTTTATGTCAATAAATTTATTCAAAAAATGTTAAATAATTTTTTTTTGCTTTATTATTTAAATTTTTAATATGATTTTATTGAATTGCACCATTTTTATCTTGATATTTTTATGTTTTTTAAATTAAATATTATTTAAATGCCAATGTGTGAGTGAATAACATGCATAAATTTATTAAATTTCAATTAAATTCATGTCAGCAGTTGAAACATCACTCGAGATGAAAATACAAACTCTAAATTTTCCTTTTTTTTATCATCAGCTGTGTGTGAATACGAGAGACACCATACTTGAGCTGCAAATTTGTGACTTTTCAATTGAAATTTAAACATTTAAGTTTACTTTTCCAATATCCCATTTCGATTCTTTTCCCATTTGCCTTGCCTTTTTTTTTTTCCTCAATTTTCCTTATTTTTTACTACTCAAAGAAGTTGAATAAAGTTTTTTTTAAAAAAAGGAAAAAACATTATAAAAAACATGGCTTTTTTTTTTTTTTTCGATAGTGGTTCAAAGAAAATAAAATACAACACCTGTAACAAATTGATCATTTATAACTTTTTGACAATTTAGGGAATAAACAGGAAATATAAAAAAAAAAAATTTTCAAAATAAAAAAAATATATTACCAGCGGATTGATTTTATTGCGGCTCTAATATAAACGTACAACTTTAAGGATACATGATATTTATTTTTTTTAAATTTCATAACTTTATTTTCTGCACAGGCAATCGACGTTTTTTATATTTTTAATTTTTATATTATCAAACTGAGTCACGTAAAACAGCAAAGTTTTATAACTTTAGCCAGGAAATATATTTTTGTTATTTTGACTGAAACAATTTATCATAATTCACAGCTTACATCTTCTCTATCATGTCAAATTAATTTCCATAATAATTAATCATTTTGTACTATTTATAAATCGATTGATAAATTTGATAATATTTTATTGCTTTATTTTTTTATATATATAATGAAATTGTGCTAATTAAATTAATAAAATTTAATGAAAAAAAATTATATTTTGGTTTTTATATTGGCCTCTTGTTTGTATTTTTTTTTTTTCATTTAAATTTTTAAATTATTAATGATAGATTTTATTAAAATACGAAACATGATGCAACTCAATTTATTTAAAATTTAATTATATATAAAGACACTATCACAAAGCATACAGCCAAATAACAAGCATTTAAATTTTAAAATGTAAAAATGGCATTTTTTTTTTTTTTTTTCATTTGTCATTTTGATATTATTTTTCTACTATTTAATCAATGACTTTAAAAGTTTGTCGCTTTTTTAAATATTATTATTTTTTTTTTATTTACTTATGAGGCTATTAATTTTTTAAAAACTTTTTTAGGATAATCACGAAACGTATGCTAAAACTATTATGAGATTTCGAAATAGTTATCTCAAAATACTAGTGAATTAAATTTAGATGTAGATTAAGTCCCTTGGTTATTATTATTAATATTATTTTTTTTATTTTCTTTGTGTTCTATAATATTATTATAATCTTTGGAATAATATATATTTTTTTTCTTTATAATTTATTCAGCAGTTTAATTTTTCATAGTATTTTCAATGATAATAATTGTCATTTTTGTTTTTTTTTATTATTATTAATATAAAATTGAATTTTTTTAAAATTTTTTTATGCCAGATTTATGACCCCACTAAGTGACAATCGAAAAAAAAATTTTAAATTAAAAAATGATGGAATAATAAAGCCATTAAAATGAATAATACTTAAATAATATTAATGATGGGTTTTTTTTTGTTGAACTTTATTAAGTAATTTTGAATTTAAAATAATTTACGTGTTATTGAAAAAATAAAAATACACATATGAAATTAGAGGGGTCATAAATTATATTTAATATTTGACGATATAATATTAATAATTTTTTTATCAATACAATTGTGTTATTTATATAAAAAAAAAATCATAACAACAACAACGATAGAAGAAATTTTATAGAATCAATATTTAAGATTTGTTAAAAATTATTATTATATATTTGATTGTATTATTATTATTTATTTTTTAAATGTTTTATTATGTCATTTGAAGAAAAGAAAAGATTTATTATCGCTCAATGTCTCAATGTACGTGTAACTTTCACATGAACTTTTCAAATATATATTTTCTTTGAAAATTGAGTCTGTCAATGATGAAAATTAATAGCAAAAATAAATGGACATTAAAAAAAAAAAAATGACTGCAAATAGAAAAAAAAGAAAAAAAAGTTCAAATAAATCATAAAAAGTTTGATAGTGCAGCAATTTTCCAAGTCAGATATTGGATTTTTCAAAAAAATAAAAACACCAACAATATATTATAGTAAAAAAAAAATGAAAATAATTGAAAATAAAAAGATACATATTGTTGTATGTATATATAATTTTTGAAAAGAATAAAAATATATAAGTACTGCTATTTTTTGACCTAAATTTTTTGTTATTTTTGTTAAATATTTATACTAGCCTCTAGGTAATAAACAATTTGACTAATATTCTTTAGCTTGATGACAGTGAATTGATGAAGGGACAATGTGTATAGCCAAGAAAACAAACTAGAATTTTCATTAGCCACGAATACTGCAGACAAAAACAATGCCCAATGCAATTGTTGTCAGCTTTGTGGTGGTGTCATGTATGCCAGGACCACTTTTATTACATCCATCCTTCTTGCAGCAGTATGTACGTGTACTCCATGCCTCTGAAAAATATTAAAAAATATTATTTAAACTTATATTAACATTTATATTAATGAAAAATATTATTATTGTTTTTTTTTTTCTAATTTATTTCATATTTTTGTTTTTTTTTTTTTTCTTTTTCATTTTTTTAATAGAAAAATTCTTTCAGTTATAATTTTCTTTTTTTTATTCAAGTTAATCATTGGTTTAAATATCACTATATCGTTGACCCTAAGATCCTCAACTTTTTAATATATTTTATTTTATTTTTCAAAGGTTTATACAACCACAAAAGTTGGAGCTTTTGGAATGTTTCGAAATGCATACTTTTGCTTTTCTAATTTACATATTTCTTACACAAAATAAATAAAAGTAAATAAAAATTTATATATACTTATGTGATACAAGAAAATTATAATCATGCGCATAATCTTAAATTGTTTAAATATTTATATACAATTATTATTGTTGTTGTTTTAAACTTGTAAGTTTTGAGCTTCAAATTCTTTGACTTGATTGTTCCAAAGTTCATCACAAACTAAACATAAAATTTCTATGTAAAAAAAAAATTATACTTTTAGATTCTTATAATTAACAGTATTAGTTTTAATTACTCAATATTATTATTATTAATTTCATTTGATATTATTAACTATCGAATATTAATGCTGCGAAAAGAAAAAAAAAAAAAAATGAAAAATAATTTAATTTCAATGATTGGCTTTACGTGCTCTAATAATCAAGTGAAAAAAATTTTCCATAATTTTTTAATTGATTTAAATTAATTATAATCAAAAAGCAATAAATTAAAAATTATATATTGTTCACACCAATTGTACCAATTTTCAATATATATTAATTAGAAGAAAAAAAAATCTTTGAAATATTTTTTTTGTTTTTCTCCCTTTTTCTATAGTAATTATTTGTGCAGTAAAAAAAAAAATTGAATAATACTAAATACTCGATGGGGATCGAAAGTTGAAATTAATTCAACTCTTTTAAATTTTTTTTAAGCTCATTGGCAGTGTGTGTCCCACACCAAAATGAATTCTCTGTGGTGCTTTGAGTAGCGTCAGAAAATCGAATAAACAAAAAAGCGTGGCAACGGGTTAAAATATAAAAGAAAAAAAAAATATATATATATTGATTGTGTGTATGTGTATGCAGTAGTGTAAAAAAGTAAAAGAAAAAAAAAATAAATAATTCTAGATGGTGCAGTAATCAGAAATCGATGAGGTTCATTTTATCCATCAGTATTTTTTTTAAAAAAATAGCCAAGTGTATATCAAACGTAAATGACGTGAATGTATATAGTATACATATAAAAATTCTACATATACCATATTATATTTTCAGCATATAGTGATTTATTAAATATATATTCCGAACCCTTTCCAGCTGATAGAATCATCAGATAAATGGTTGAGTGAACAAGCTCTGACCATCCCCTAAATATAAACCCTTTTGCACTTGAAATATAAAAAATATAAAAAGGTATAAAATATTTTTAGTTATTTTGAGTGCACCACGAAAGGAAAATGATAATAAAAATTGAAAATTCTTTTTATTTTTTTATGAAATTCAAAGCCATATGCAGACGTGGATTATCTTGATACTTTATTCTCATATTTTTATTTTATTTATTTTATTTATTTAGTTTTTTATTGAATAAAAAAAAAATAGATATAGATAGAAAAGTAATTTCTATATATAAATTGAATTAAGTTTTCTTTTTTTTTATATATAGGAATTATTTTATTATTCAGTGACCAATCGGATTTTCTTTGGCCATGATGAAAGATTTTTATTTTATATTTTTAACAAATTCAATAAAAATGCTAATTGGATAATTTTTCTGGGTTTTAATTTTCAAACAAAGAATTTTTTTATTTATTTTTGTTTAATGAAAAGAATAAATAGTGAATTAAAATAACATGAATAAATTTATTTATGAAATATAAATATTTATAAATTTAATTATTTGATTAAATAATTTTTTTTCATTTTTTATTAATAATCAGTATATTTTTCCTTTGAGATTGTGATTGTTGTTTTGTTTTGTAATTTATGGTTTATTGTGATGTGTTATAAATTATTTTCTAAGACTGGGGGATGTTCAGATAAGCCTTATCAAAACGATCATTTTCTAGGGTTATCTTTAGGGTGATCCAGGATTACACAAATTATTATCAAATGATAATTTATTTTCAATTGGTTTAACAACTTGTTAATAATATTTTTTATCATTATTATTACCACAGAAATTCAAGCAAAATATTTCATATAAATATATATTTTTCAACTCAAATAAAATTCATGAAAATATAATTTTAATAAATTTAAAAAATCATGGAAAAAACAATATTATTCTACTTAAAGCTTGGATAAATAACCACGGATGATACTGTCAGAATTTTTTTAGAAATAAAATTATTTTTCATTGCCCTATTATCTGGAGCTTACCCTCAAATAAAAAATTACTATTTTTGTGGGTAATCCACAAGTCATCCTGCCAATCACAAGCCAATAAAAATAAAAAAAATACAAATTTCTAATACAAAAGAAAAAAAAAGATATTGAACTTTTTAAAATAATTTCTTTTCTTTTCTATTCTTGTAAATTTAAAAATGTAATTTATAAATAAAATATGAATAAATGACATCAATGAATATTCATAAATGAAAATTAATTTAATTTTTTAAATAACACTTATCAATTATTGATGAAAAAAAATAAAAGTTTAATTTTTAAATTGAATTAATGTGTTTTCATGAATGATGTTTTCCATACATCGTTAAAAGTTTGAGTATTCAAATAAGTCATTAATTCATGAGTGCCATGTGCAAAGAGTATCATATGGAAATATTACCATTATTAATAATAAATTATATCATCTCGTAAAACCACCACTTTCTCGTGGTCCACAATGAAAATTTTAACACGACGACGAAACTTTGTAAAAGTAGTTTTAAAAATTAACCAAGAAATTTTAAACTTTAAAAATTTCATTTTTATTATCATGATAATAATTATCATCTGCACTTTATATATAACTAACAAGTTACAACTTGACTTTATATCCTTAACTTTATTATAATAAAATATCCAATGAATTTTTTTTTCTATTGAATATTTTTATATTTTTTTTATCGTCTTTATTATTTTTTTTATTTTTTTTCTGTCAAGTATACCGTTTTTTGACAGTCTCTCGTATCTTTAACTTATGCATAGAGAATTTCAGGTACAGATGATAAATTTTGAATGAATAATAGATGAAGAATACCCGCAGTGAATAAAGTGATAGTGAATATAAAATACTATAAAGAAAAGAGACTTCATAAAAAAGTGTAAAAAAATTTACAGAAAAAAATCATACTGTCATTCTAACTGTCTTTTTTTTTTTTTTTATTATTTCTTTTAAACCCCTTTGGCAGTTTGATATTTTACTTCTTAAATTTACTGTTGTATTTTATTTTTCTTGACCCAAACACAAACATTTTTGAAAAATAGAAAAAATATTAAAAAGACAGAAAAACCATAGTACACACCAACTTACATCAATAAAAAAAAAATAACAAAAATGTGTAGATTGGGTGCTTGGAGTTGGAGCAAACTTTTTCCAGTATGCCTGGAGCAAAAAAAAAACTGATATAATAAATGAAAAGAGATGTAAAAAAATATCTAAGAAAAATATTATTTACATTTTTACTTCACTGGTTTTTTCTCAATTTGACATGTAAATAGTTAAATTTATAAAACAAATTCAGTGTATATAAAAAAAAAACAATAAAATAAATTACTTTTTCATTTAAATTATACTTGCTAATTTCAATAAGAAAAGAGAATAAGTATATAATAAATTTCAGTAGTACAAGTCAAGCCCTGTGTCAGACCAAAAATTTTATTTTTCAATTTAACACCAATCATTTATCTTTTAATAATAATATTTAATAATTTTATTTGATTAAAATTGAAAGATATATCTAGTTATTAAATGGAATCCAAAAAAATAAATAAATCAATCATTTGTTACTAAAAAAAAGGATCATCCAAATGTTGATTGATTTTTAAGTATAAAAATTGATAAAATAAATTTATTTAGTTAAAAATTGTCATATATTTTTGATGCATATGTTGGACTCTTATATATAGTTATCACTCTGGTTTGGATCGAAGTTACCCGACTGATGGGGTGGTTGGGTGTAGCCGTGTGTCCCAAATATGTACCCTTCATAGTCTATGTACATTTGCCCCTCTTTTAAAACTACCCCTTTAAACTCTGCCACTATATACATATATATACAACAACGTTATGTACACATACACGCCCAATTGCTATTTTAGAGCCAACAACTAGTTGTACTATCAATATAACTATATATATGTATATCTATTACACCCCATCTCAACAACGTCAAAAGCTTTTTACAAAAAAATTCCGAGGCTTTTTATTCACTCCAATATCCTGTTATTTCCCATTCCATTTATCATACATATTTTTTTTCATTTTATTTTTTTTTCTTTCTTATTTCGTATTACAAGTTTTTATTTATTTATATTTTTTTTTTTTTTATTCTTCTATTTGAGTAGAGTCGTTTTGATGTCTTTAAAATATCATTCAATTTATCATATTTAAATACAAATCAGGCAGCCTTTGCCAACTTACCCTTTTCAACGCAACTTCCAACACAATCTCGTACTGTTGAACCCTCACTAACATATTTCTGTAAAAGGAAATTAAATTAATTATTAAATTATCAAATAATATTATTGAAAAATTTATTTTTATGATTATTTTTTTTTTTATTATTCATAATTTATTATCGATAACTAAATAAACAATTTATATTTTTTTTATATTATTATTTTATATTTATAAATATTTTTTTAAATTTTATTTTTTGTTATTATTTGATGTTTATAAATATTTAAAAAAATGCAGGAAAATAATTTTTGTTTTTATGGAATTCATCGTATTTATCTTGCTGAAAATTTAATAAATTTTCTTTTACTATTTGCCTTATTATATATTTATAAATATTAATGATAACAGAATAATCAATTTTCCGAAACTTTTTTTATTATTTTATATAACAAAAAAAAAAAAAAAAAGTATATTGCTTTGGGAATATTTTTGTTATTATGGCGTTGTAAAAAATATTGTATAAATGCTTTTGAGATATAAACAACTGTAGAAAGAGTTGAGTTGAAAAAAAGGTAAAAAAAAAAATGAAAAGAGAAATGATAAATATTGAATTGCAAGATATTGCCAGAGGCAAACGGTGGAAAATAGTGGGTACATGGCCTTGGGGTAATCGTTGAGTGTTTTCCTACAGGCTTTCACAAGATTCAACCACGAAATTCGCTTCCTCGTACTTTGTTCCAATGATTGAGGGATATTCATGTGAAATTCGAACAATCAAGAAAATTTTAAGTGTTTAACATTTTACTAAAAAAAAGATAAAAATAACACGTCAAATATATATCACGTATATTTATTTAAATATTCAACATTTATAAATTATAATTTAAAAAAAAAAACCTTTCAATTGATATCAAAATTTAATTAATTTTATAATTTAAATATTTATTAATAGAATTATTTTAAATTATTGATAAAATTTTATTTACATATAAAATTATACATGTCAAACAACAGATTTTTTTTTTCATAAAAAAAAAAAGATAGAACAAATCAAAGAGAAAAAAAAACCTGCCAAATAGCTATGCTAGCAAACACATTATTATAAAATCATAATAATTTTTTTTATAAATAAAAAATTTTATCTTTTTTTGTGTTATATATTCATTTTTTTTCTGTTTTATATAAAACCATATATATATTTTTTTATTATCATTATCGATATTGTAAAAAAAATATTTAATTCTAATAAAAAAATGAAAATAAAAATTTACTATATCAATAAATATAGATGAAAATCATTTTTATCTTTTTTTATATATATTTTATATTATATCACTGGGGTGAAAATTTAGTGACTATTATTATTTACAAACTTTATAATGACACGAACAAGATATATATCAAAATGTCCATATGGATGCATGTATGTCGAAAAGCTACAAACCAAGGGTGCTATTAACACCGCATCAATTGCCTCATTTGTTAATTCACTGTGCTACATAAATATCCATCGAATTTACTTGGCTGTATATAAATTGTCATTTGTTTATTTAGTTAAAGTGTTTTTTTTTTTGTTTTATTTTTATTTAGTATGTTTAACGCCTTTCAAGGTCGTTAGTTATTATGCAACTACATGTTTTCAACTTTGCTTTCATATAAATTGTCTTGATTTAAAAAATTTTTAATTTAAAAATATTGATTTATTACTGGTGATGTTGCAACTATATAAATAAATTTTTTATCAAGGTTTATCTTAGGTAATTATTAACAATTAATTGAAGAGTGAATAATAATTATTAATTAATAAAATGAAATATAAAATATCAGTTTTTTTATCAAGATTTTTTTGGACATAATTGTTAATGAATAATGATAAAATTTTTTGATGAATAAACAAGATAAATAGTAGATGGACAATTGTAATTAATTGAAAAAAAAAATTATAGTGTAATTACTGAGTAATTAATTATTTAATAATATCATTACTTTTTTTGTTTAAATTAAATTTATTGGTTTAGGAAATTTTCATTATTATCTTGCATACAATTTATTTTTATTAAAAAATTTAATTATTTTAATTGTGACTCTTTATTATGTTTAAAATTAAAATTATTTGATTTATTTTAATTTATCACAATTGATAAATTAAAATTTTTTAGCTAGTAGAAAAAATTATAGTTGAATGACTTTTTTTTTTTTGATAATTTTAGAACAAATTTCAATAGAGTTACAGTTTTTTTTTTTAAATTAATGACCTTTTTCAAAATTGATAAATTATTTTTTTAATTTCCAAAATAATTTATTCGTTTTTTAAAATTATATTTCACAGAATTTTATTTTTAAAATACATTGAGTAGATCTTTATTTTCTGTACATGAATTTCTAAATTTTGTAGATTAAATATTTAATTATATTTAATTATAATTTAACTCGTAATTAAAAAATAAAAATAAATATAAAAAGCTTCAATTAAAGGCATTTAGAGTATGATTAAATTTAAAAATAAAAAAAGTAAATTCTTCATATAGATGATATTAAATGAGATATTGTTGTCATGATTATGGGTTGAAAGCTTTAATAGTGTATGATGTTGAAGTTAATGGTTCTTCTATTGGATTTCGATTATACATAGCAAATGCCAGTGACACATTAGACTTGTTCAATTGTAACGTGTCCTTTGGGAGGAGTTGGCGGGATGAATTTCATTTCTGAGCCAGATCCCCAAGCCTCAATTACAATTCCACGACGGATGCAAATTTTGAATATAGTTTATTTGTTGGCACTAATACACCATATGCATTCACTATGATCATTCCACAAATTACAATATTGTCTATTATTTTATTTTTCTAAATTCAATTAATAATCAAGTATTTTATTTTTTTTTTACAATAAAATATAAGTCAATTAAATAAAATTAAATAAAATGTAAATTAAATTTTAAATGAATCAATTTTCTCCGTCATCAATCTCATGCCGGAGTAATTTTTCAAGAAATCGGCCGAAAACGGAGTACTGACGGAGAAAGCCGGAGAAATGCCGGAAAAATATTTCTATCAGAGATGGCTTGCAGATTTTTAGCAGCCCCTCGTACTTTATCACTAGAGTTTAGTTTTACTGTTTGTTCAGAATCTTGACTATCATCAATTTCATCAACACCAATTTCATTATTCGAATGTGAGTTTCAGTAGTATTAGTTGACATTGCATAACGCATATCAGCTTAGTAAAAAATGTTGATTCTTACTGTTATACGCATTAATAGCAGATTCAACGAAAGTTATTACATTGTTATTTTAGTTCTTTTTTTCCAAATTTGATCATATGAACTCTGTTTGAATTCAGCTATTACACGGCCGAAACCTGAAAAAGCTTCCTTTAAAATTTAAATATTCACCCATAATTTCTGGGGGTGAATTTTTAACCTTTACCCCATATGCATAAGGGCAAAATTTTTCTGTTTTTCAGAATATATCCATCTATACTTTTTTTTGACTAAATTATTGTGTTCCTTTGCATATGGGGTAAAGGTTAAAAATTCACACCAAAAAATTATGGATAAAACTATATAAAAATAAATAATTTAATGAAGAATTTTTTTGATTAAAGAACATAATAGATATTACTTGAAATTATTAAATCTATAGATATATATATATATTTAAAAAACTGGAAGATATCACTCAAGCTTATATATAAAAAAACAACCACGAAAATCCAAAAAACTTTCAAGTAATATTAATTAATCTTTATAATACTTAAAAACACCCAAAATAAAATATTTTCTCATTCTCAAAAAAATAAATGAAAGTAAATATAAGTATAAATAAACAATAGTTAATTTTTTAAAATTAAATTCTTGTTTATATTCAGCATAAATATAAAATTACATTTTAAAATTTAATTTTCAGCTCGTTTGAATAACTGCAAATAAAATTTTTTTACAAAAAAAAAAAAAAACCTTTATTAAGCTTTTAAATCTGTTTAATTTGACAGGATATAAATTTTGCGCATATTGCACAATAAATGTTCTTTGTGTACTAGTCGGTATATCATCCTTATTTCGATTGTTCTTTATTTTTTTTTTGTTAAATTTTTTTTCTCGTCTTCTATATATTCACATTTTTTCTCTCACGTCAAAACATTAGATCGAAAGATTATACACAAAATATTTTCACGTGTTTTTCATATTTCAAAATTTTTCTCTTTTTTTTCTGCTACAAGCTTTTTTTTTTTCATTTTTATTTGGTCGTGGTTGATTTGCCCGAAACGTGGTAGCTTTTTTCTTGCCATTTATTGTTTTTTTATTTTCTTCTATTTTCGCCTGGTGTTTTTCTTTTTTACCATTTTCACAAGGTAATATGAAACGTAATAATAAAAACGATCCTCGCGTGCTAAGATGGTATTTGAAAATAAAAAAAAACCAAAAAAAAAAAAAGGCTATAGTGTTTCTTTTTGAGAAAGACAAGGGTTTGAACAGGAAAGTAATATTCCTACTGTTTTAGACCAACTGTCGACATTTTCTCAAACTTTTCTCCTTCATGAAACTTCAACTGTAAAAACTATAGGTAATATTTTCAAGCAAATTCTCAAGTGTACCTTTTTTTTCTCCACTTTGAATTTCTTTTTAAATATATAATTTTTTTTACATTTATTTTTTTGTTTATTTTATTTTATTTTTTTTTACGTCCCACAAGTCAGTTTATTTTAAATCGTACTCTGCATTTTTTTCAAATGAATAATATATTTTACAATAGTGTGAATACATACGTGTACATTAACGTGCGTATATATTTTTTTTTGTGGTGAAAAAGCTTTTATGTTAAACCCACTGTAAAATACACTGATTATATATATATATTTCACATAATGTACACAGAATAAACACCAAGATAACAAAAGACTGATGAATTTTTTTTGTGTAAAATATCTTGCAACAGAGAAAAAAAAAAAAAAAAAAACTTGAAACAATTTGTAAATGTCTGTTTTGGAAAATAAAGAAAGTTAAAATTTATGTTGTTAAATTTTATTGTACAAAGATCATAAAGTAGTTTAATTTGATAAACATTATCTGCAGTAAAATTAAATTAAAAAAAAAAAAGTACTTTTGCTTGAGTTTACCTTTGTAATAATAGTTTATAGTTTTATTTTTTAAATGCCGAATAATTTTAATTTTTAATAATAAATATTTAACTGGATGAATTTTTTTTCAGCTATTTATTTTTGATAATAAAATATTTATGTCAAAAATTTGTTCATACTTGGTTTAAAAAATAAATTATCCTCCAGTTTTTCTACGAAATTCGAAACAATTTTTTTTATCTTTGATTGAGACAATTTCGAAAGAAATGTATAGTAAAATTTCGTAAAAAAAAAACACAAAGAAATTTTGGAAAATATTAACATCAGAGTACCAGACTTGTTTTGATGGTCAAGGATTATCCAACAAGATGACCATGTATACAATTTATGTATATATAAATAGCATTTCATGAAATTGGTGGTATATAGCTGGCAGCAATTTTCACCCAATCGAGTGGAAAATAGGCGGTAAGCCCATTGGGATACATATACATATACACACAGCAATAAAGTAAAATGAGAATATTCTAAATGATAAGGGTGGTGACCACAAAATACTTTTTTGCCCTCTTTAGCTTGAGTGACCTCGTCAGGCTACTTATATATATTTTACCTATTTTTATTTTATTTTTGATAAACTTGAAATAAAAAAAAATATAATCAAATGTCAACATGTGGATCAGTGATTTATATTTTTCCCTTTTTTATTTCACACTGATTTTTATTTTTTTTCGCTTTTATTACTGTCTTGGGAATAGACTTTTGTTTTATTCCTTCTTGACATTAAAAAATAAAATAAAATTTAATATACTTTCACGAGAAAAAGGCATTTGTTAATCTTTTTTTTTTTTTTTTTGAATAATCTTAACCTAGGTCAATGTACTATGGAACTTTAGGTTTTTTTTTCTTTTATAAATGACACAAGATAATCTACTTCGATATGTTAAAATATAAAATTTTATAAATGAAAAATTTGTATATAAAATTTGATGAATATTTTAAAAATTTTATTATTATAAATTTTAATATATTAAACAAAAAAAAATCAGTGAATGATTTCGAAGTAGAAAATTTAAAATCAATATTTTCTTTTTGAAGAAAAAATAGTAGTAGTAGTAAAAAAAAAAAAAATGAAAATAATGGTTTGAGTGTACGTGACACATTGGCTCACAAATTTTTGGTGAAGCTAATGGATGTGTATATGCATAGGGTCACATAATGTATACACATAATGATCGGTTCGATCGTCAAGCATCAGAGAGCATTTAGGTGCGGGATAAATTTGCACAAAGATGCATCAATTCGATTGACTATCTACACGAGAAAACGATAAAGAATTGAATTATATATATGAAAAGAAGAAAAAAATTAAAATTAAAGAAAAATCAAGTTGATAATGTGATAATGCTTATCCTCTCTCATTTTCTCTCTTCATTTTCTCTCTTCATTTCTCTACATTGTCTAACTAGCAAAGGGGATCAATCTCTATGCAGATTTGGCTGGTGGAAAATGGTCGAGATAACTGAGGCTTAAGTCTTGACATGGTTCAGTGAGTTTCTCTTAACCATCTGAATCCTTTCGGAAATGATTGCTTACAGAATAGAAAGTTTATTCATTATTTAATTCATTAAATTTTAAATAATATATATTAATTATTGTTTTTTTAATTTTATCAATTATTTTAATTATTTTAAAATAATATTTAATTAATTTAATTTTTTATTTATTTATTTTTCAATTACAATTTTAGTTTATTTGTATTTTAATTTGTTAAAATTAAAATAACAAATATAATTATTTTTTTTTTTATTTAATTTTCTTTGTTATTATTAAATTTTTAATTATTTTATATATTTTTTTAAACTGTGTATGTAAATTATTTTTTATAATTATAAAAGAAAAACAAATGTTATATTTACTTTTGAAAATTAATTCAGTTTTGATGTTTATATTTGTGCCTTGTTGGTTTGAAAAATCAGAAAAAATATTTGTAGGAGATCGATGAATAGTTAATGTTTGCTTCGGGGATCATTGATTATTTTGTGTATATTACTCTGAAAGTTTTGGACTTGGTAAATATAATACTGATGCTGGCAAGTGAAGCTCTAAAATAATTTATAGACCATTTGTTATAGTGACTGATGTATATGTCGGAACTTAACAGTTATATATTATATAAACAATGTTTTCAAAACAGTATTTTGCAACTTTTATTGTTGTAAGATTCAATATTGACTTTGACTTTATGTTTATAGCTATTTCCTTCAACAATTTTACTACAAATATCAATTATATTTTGCAAGCATAAGCATTATTTTATTCATAATATATTGTTAAAATTCAATTGATAAATTATTGATTACACATTTAATTTAATGTAAAATTTAATTTACCAATTTATTCAAAATTAATTTAAAATCTATAATTAAAAATACCTGTTTTATAATTATTAAATTTTAATTTTTTACACTTCAATGTACTAAACAAACAAACCATTTTAAATTGGTTTGTCAAATGTAAATAATTTAAATGCATTCGTAAAATTTATATAATTAAATATTCACTGAACAAATAAAACACCCAGCTATTTTTGTAAATTATTTGATTTACAATCAAAAACATTAAATGAACAAAAAAAAAAAATAAATAATATGGTTTTAAAAATAGCTCATTATATAGGCCAAGTTAAATTGCAAAAACAATATACATTTTATTTTTCAATTATATATATTTCTAAAAAAAAATTATTGATATTTAAATATGTTCAAGATAAAAATAAAAATTCGTCTGACCAATTATTGACTATGACTACTTGTTTTGAGGTTGTTCGATCAATGATCATGACTCATGATAAATATACCAAAAATACTGACTGATATTTAATCAATTTTTATTCTTTTTTTTTATCCAAACCTTGTAAACTAAAATATCTGACAATATAGGTCATGCCAAAAGAAAGAAAAAAGTTCCTTTTTTTTGTTAAATAACAAACTAAAAATAAAAATAAAAAAATTGAAATTTAGCCTTTAACAAGTTTGAAAAATAAAAATGTCAAAATTAATTTAAAGAGTTTAATTTTAGTTTATTGATTAAAAATATTAATTAGATTGGTATATTGGGTCAAATAATATTATGTAATGTAATTTATATACATAGACAAGGGGTACAGAGAAAGCTGAAGAAGAGAAATGCAAAAGCATCGACCACTTGATGGTTTACATTAGCACTGGTATACCGACAATGTTGTTTGGTTTATTTTGAATGTGTATGTGACACAACAACTCAGTCTAGTCTTGCATGCATATATATCTATAAACCAGAATGAGACATCAAACATTATAGTGGCCTCAAATCGTGCCACTTATGAATATTTCAAGACAAACATGAGATACAGACAAGCCAGAGTTATATATTACTGTGGATGATGTTGAATTTTAGATGTTGAATGTTGATTCCAATGTTAAATGATAAATTAAATTGATCAAATCAATATACTCACAATGCAGAATTCAGCTGATGCTGGACATTGCTGTAGGTGCATTTGAGCTGTTGAATTTATACATGGTGTTATACTTCCTACCCCTTCATTGTATAATCCACATTTATAACAAGTTAGACCTTGTATTTCTGCTGTAAAAAAAAACAATATATTATGCTTATTTTATTTCATTTTATAAGTGAGATTGATGACAGTCAATCAGTCATCATCAATGAGAAAAAAAAAATTCTCTCTTTTTATTTAACAGTGTATTTATTTTTTATTTTTTATTAATGAAAAAAAAGTATGTAAAATTGATTTTTAAATATTGTTATATTCTTTTAATTATTCATTTATGTTTTTTTCTATTTTTTAGAATTTTTTCTTTGTATATCCTTGAAGTTTTTTCCTGTCATTAATTTTATCATATTTTTTTTATCACTGAGCTTTTTTTTAGTATTGAATTTAATGATGTGCAATTGATTTATTATTTAATTTATTTTTTTTATTTTTTCATACGCAATAAAGTTAAATTAGTATATTTGAGAATATGAAAACTAATAAAACATTATGTCAAAGGTATATATATATATGGACTGTGGATGGACAGTATATAAAATCCAACTTTTCCAATTTCTTCTTGTGAGATTGGCAAATCTGGTGGGCGGAACCCGCGGCCTTGTCAAATCGATATATAAAACTCGGTCTATCGTGAATACTTCTATTTCCTTCCATCAACTATATTTTAAAACCCTTCGTTTTATGTCACCTTTTTATTTTATATATTTTTTCCTTTTTTTTCATCTTGTCAACATATTAATTTTTGCTTTACTTGCTATTTTTTTAATATACATCAAATATATTTTTTAATATTAGAATTTTATTTTTTTTCACAACTGTTGTTACAGTTTAATTAAATATTTTTATTTACAATTATTTATACAATAATTAAGTATTTTAAAAATATTCTTTTTTTTATTTTTCCAATAATATATTATTATTTTTTTTGTCGTTCATTTAATGATACTTAATTTTTAAATTATATCTTTTATAAATATTATTATTTTCTATTTAAAAATGTAACGATATTCATTTTATACTATAAAATATTTAAAATATTTTTAATCTTCTATTTTTTATTTTTTATTGACATATTAGTATGCTTCACTTGGTATCATTTTAATAAACGTCAAATAAATTTTTAATGTAATTACACTTGAATTTTTTTCATGCTGCCATAATTATAATTAAATATTTTCATTAAATTTTTCTTATTAAAATATTCATATAAATTGAAATTATAATTAAATAAATTATCTTTATTAATTTTTAATCATCATATTTATATATTTTTTTTTTCAATATTGTGTAGATGATCTTTATGGAGTCACCAAGTTGATACTAAATCGAATAAGTATTTTAATTCTATTTCCAGTTATCCCAAATACCATCAAAAGCAATAAATTTTATATAAAAAAAAATCCAATTGCACTGCATTGGAAGATCAAACCCTCTTCAAGAATTATATCCTACTTTTAAAATAAAAAAAATAAAAAAACAAAGACAAACACAAGCCAAGTTCAACACTATTTTTTTCATTTCAAAATCAAAACAAATTGAATTTTTAAAATAACTCAAAATCAATAATAAAATAAAATCACATCCAATTTTTTTTTTTTTTTTATAACCAAGTGTTTATTATCCTGGTAAATGTTATAAAAAAAAATAAAATAAATGTGTTTACATTGTGGAAAAGAAAATAACATTTAAAAAAAATAAATAAAAAAAATAAATGTTATAAAATAGATAAATGTAGCATGAATAATATATATTGCTGTATAAAAATAAAAATTTTTGATAAAAGAAGTTGACGAATAAAATAACATGAGCATCATATGCAATTGTCCAATTGTCGAAGAGAGTAAGAGTCAAGTGCACAGTAGACTCGTCTTGAAAGAATAAAAATAATAAGAAAATAAAATTTCTAAAAGACAAAGAAACATAAGAAGAAGAGACAGCCCATTGGTGGCGTCCCTTATCTTATCAGAATATTGGCGATATATAGATTGCAATAGAAAAAAGAAAAAAAAAAGAGATATGCCAAGCTCGGTTTGCATTCGCCCAATATCTCCAAACTCTATCACGATTTACCTCTATTCCCCAAACCCTTAAAAAAACTACCCTTGTTCTGCAAAATCGATAAATCGATTCATCAGCTCGATAAATATATATATTTTTTTATTTAATAAATTTTTATTACATTTTTTTAATCATTATTATTGTGAATTTTATTTTTACTTTATATTTTCTTTTTTTCCTTCTTTTTATCACTTTTCTCAGCATTCTCAAGTCGCTGTTTGAAAAACCACTTGAAATATTTGCATGCCAAGTAAAAAAATTATTTTTTTATAATTTATAAATAAAAAAAATATATATATTTTTAACGATTAATATCACACTTGTAGATTAATTGATAATATTAAAGATAAAAAATTTTTTTATTTACAAAATTATTGTCATATATTTTAATTGGTATTTAATTAATATTTTTAATTAATTTTGTAATTTAAATGTTGTAAAGAAATATGTGTTGATAATAATTAAAATTTATTATAAATAAATATTTTTTATTAAAGTTTGTAAAGGTTTTTTAATGTTATAAAATATTTAACATTTGTCAAGTAATTTTTTACTGGTTTTACAATTTTATCAAGCTGACCATCGTAAACTTTGCTGAAAAACATGGAGTACATTGTACTTGATGTAAAACATTTCATTCAAAGTTTTTGTTGAAAAAAAAAAAATAAATAAATAAACAACAGTCATGAAAATATTATATTTTTTATGTAAGAAGAAAATTGAAAAACTGGCGGATATAATGAATAAAAAATAGAAAATAAAAAAGCAAAAAAGTATGAGGGTTTAATTAAAAAATATCCAAAACAATTGACTGGAAAAAAAAAATTTAACTACACATCGTGTGGTTATTTAAAGAAAAATAATAATAATAATAATTGAAAAAAAAATTGTCAATCTAAATGTTGGGGTGGAAAAAAAAAAAAAAAAAATGCCTCGAAGGTTTTTAATCCATATAATAATTTTTATCCTGAAAATTCCTTTTTTGACCTCAGTCAGCATGATACAGCACTAGTAAAGAGTGACTTTTATCTTCTCATTTCACCTATCCATTACAACTACCTAAAAACCATGCCTGAAAGCTTTTTTGATGTCAACATGAGACTGGATAATAAAAAATAAAATAAAGTAAAAAAAAATAGATAAATAAAATAAAACAATAGATAACAAAGTAAATTACTTGATAAATTAAATTTTTTAATTTCTTAATTTAAAAAAAGAAACATAATTTTATAAAATATAATTGAAAATAAATAAAATATAATCCTTTTATTTACAAAAAAAAAAATTAAGTTAAAAAATTAAATATTGATAAATGAAATTCCAAAAAAAAAAAAAAAATAGATAAGAAAATAAATAATTTAAATTTTTAAATGAAATATAAATAAAATTTTCTAAAAGCACAAAAATATTTTATTCCAAGAAAAGATGAGATTAAAGAAAACAAAGACAAATCAAATTTAAAAAAAAAACAAATAAGATGATAAAATAAATAATTAACAATTTAAATTAACTAAAAATCAAATTTGTTATTTTTTTTTAAATCACAAAGTTTTTATAAATTCACGACAAAATTAACTCTCATACAGACGAATTTTTTGTTTTATAATATTTTTTTTTCTCCAGGCACACAGCCAGAATACATATTTTTTTTTTTCCTCAACAGAACTAAAAATTAATCAAAGATCAAATAAAACTAAAAAAAAATTCAACCGTAAAAATGGTGTATATAAAAAAAAAAAGTGAATTTTTTTTCTTTTCATTTTTTCTTCTATTAAAATGCTGAGTTGGGTAAAAAAGGTAGAATAAAATTCTCGAGAGTCCAGATAATTTGAAGAGTCTATGTACACTAATATATATATATAAATAATATCACAGAAATGACGTTAGTAGAAATAACTAACGTCCAATGGTCCAGATTTTGGTTTCTCGTATTTTCAAAACGAACCCACTCAAATAATTTAGAAGTGTCAAGAGCAAACCCAGAAAGATCACCTATCCATTCTACCATTCTACCTTATTTTACTTTTTTTTTTTTTTAATTTTTTTTTAATCCCCTTTTTTTTTGTACTTTTCCTTTTTTCATGCTCTAATTTTTTTTATTTTTATTTTTTTCTCTGCCTCTTCTCAAGTTCTGTAGTAGTATCGCCCACCCTTGAAAGTAATTCAATCAATCGTTTAGCTATTTCTGGAAGACTATGATGATGCCATCGACACAAGAAAGTATGTACTTGGCTTTTTAAGAGGACAATTAATGACTCTTTAAAAAATATCACTTTACACAAATGCCATGTTAAAAGTTTTTTATTGATTAACAATATAATACTCATCGAAATTATATATATATACTTGTTGACAAATCATTTATTTACTCTGAGGGGTTATTTATTGGTGTAGTCATGGTGTAGTCACGTTTAGTTATGTAGTATTTGTACTTTTTTCACAACAACTTGTGTGAAAATATTTTTACAAATTTTTTCGCGATTACTTTGAATTTCTCTGATTTTTTCCCATGTTGACCCATGCGGAGAAATGAGGAAAGAATTTTTTTCGAGGGTTTTTTCAAGGTTTTTCAAGAAAAATTTTTAAAAGGGAGAAAAAAAATTAAAAACTATTTCTTTTTTGAGTAGCGGATCTCTGGTGGAAATATTCCCACCAGGAATCCGTTACTCAAAAAAGAAAAAGTTTTTATTTTTTTATAATTTGATTCAAAATTATTTATGAAATGAATTGTTTTTTTATTTAAAATATCATCATTTATACATGATGTATAAGGATAAAGTATCACAGTTAGTTATAATTTAATATATTAAATTATGTCAATAATAAATTATAACACTTTATAATTTTGTTATAACTATTTTTCAAATATAAATAATTACTATAAAAAAATACATAACTTAATATAAAATATTTTTAATTAAACAACAAACATAATAGATAATACTTGAAATCGTAGTAACATGTAGTGAAGATGTAGTCACGTTTAGTTATGTAGTATTTGTACTTTTTTCACTAAAACTTTTGTAAAAATATTTTTACAAATTTTTTCGCGATTACTTTGAATTTCTCCGTGATTACTCCGATTTTTTCGCATGTTGACCCATGCGGAGAAATGAGGAGAATTTTTTTCTCCGAAAAATACTAACGTGGAGAAAATTACATATAAAAAATCAAACTGAATAATAAATTGATTTGTAAAAAAATAAACAACCTTGATGAAAAAAAAAAAAAACATCAACTGAATAAATGACGAATTTCCCTTTGAATATAAAAATAAAAAAAAAAAAAAAAGTTTCTGATCCAGTTGTTAGCGACGGAAGTTTCATGATATAAAATAAAAAAAAAATCAAAATTAATTCACTTTTTTTAGTGAATTTTAGCTTTTTCCAATATGCAAATCAAGTTTCATCAAAAAATATATTTCTATAATAAAAAAAAAAATTTGTCAAAGCAGGTGAAACATTGCCACAATTAGAATTTTAAATAATCAAAAAAAAAAAAAAAAAAAAGAATTTATTAAATTTAAATATAATTTTTTTATTCATAAAATCAAGATGAATGAATTTATTTATTTAATATGAAATTTGGATAATCATAGCCAAGTTGTCAGTTGTAATGACCATTGTAATAGTAATAAAATAATTGAAGTAATAATCCTGAAGGAAAAAAAAAAATTGGAATAATTCCAAAGTGTTTTTCCTCCAAGATATTTCAAATAAGCCATATAAAAAAAAAAAGTATAACCATGAAGAATCAGAGAAGATATAGAATATAAAAAAATAAATTTAATCTTAAATTTGATTATAATTAAGACTGGATAGGTCAATGTAATGGGGGCTGATAAAAATGTTGAATTAAAACTTACCGACGCAAAGTACCATAATGATAAAGACAGTCCATGTGGCCAAGATTGTTGGAGGCACTTTTATTCGGCTAGTCATGGTCCTTGTTTGATAGTCTTTTGTTTCGTTTAATGCACTTTTTTTTTTTTTCTATTTATTTTTCTTCTTTTACTCAGCAAGAATTGCTTCTTCCTGTAACTAGCTTTTCTTTTTTTTTTTTCCTCTCAATTCCTGTCTAGATTTTTTTTCTTTATTTCTTTATATTCTTTTGGATTTTTTCAGGAGGAAGATGCTCAATCTCTTCAAACACTATGACAGTCTCGCGCCTCTTGAACCGACATTGTCATACATTGACACTTGTCTATTTTATTATTTACAACAGAATTTTTTATATGACAGAATTTTAAACATACGTTTATCTGAATTTTTTTTTTTTTTTAGTTTTTTTTTGCTAAAGATAAATCTGTCATATCAAAGCGAATGATTTATTCAAAGATGATAGGAAAAAAGTATTTTTTTTTTTTTAATTTGAAATCAAGGATTTTTATATTATTTTGCTCTTTTGCTTTTTTTTTTTTGGATTTTTATACTTGGGAATTGTCCTCGTTTCACTGACAAATTACTATCTCAATTGTCATTCTTTTGTTCTTCGTTAACTCGTTTCGAAAATACATAGAGTTACTCTGATTTTATAGACTTGTTTTATTTTTTTATTTATCAGAAAAATATGAAAAAAAAAAGACAAACAGAAGTAGTATATTACAGAGAGAAAGAAAAATTTTTAATTGTCTTTTTTTATTTATTTGAAAAGATTATTTATGAATAGGGAAAATGAATAAATTTTTGTAAAATCAAAGTCACTATTGGTGGTTTTATTTTATTTTATAGATGCTTCAATTTTTTTTTGTTTTTTCTTTTCAAATAATATATTTATTTAAATAATTATTTGGAATAGTAATTTTTTTTAGATTTTAGCTGTAAGACTCGGTGTCTATGAGTGTCGGTGTTCAACTGAGAACTGAAATTTTAACTTTGCACTTTGCAGATAGCAGCATCCAATATTTTTTTTTTCTCGTGCGCATGAAACTTGAACAATTTACAACAGAGAGAGGGTATCATCATCATCATCAACATCGACATTTAGAATTACATATATATGTAAACAATAAGCTTAAATTTCTAAAACTTTTATACTTTTTATTTACTTAAAATTGCAACTCTTATTACAAAATTAATTTTTTATATTTTAAAAATACTTCTTTTCTTTTATAAAATTCAACTTTTTTTTCCTCTATTATTTAAATGAATTAATAAACATTCAAAATATATGATAATAATGAATTTGAATATTAAATTCAATTTAAAAAAATATATTTTAATTATTTCATCTATTTAGAAAATAACATTTTCATCTATAATCTTTTTTTTTTTCGCTAATTTAATATTCTTTTTATAAATAAATAATATATTTTTTATAATTATAATTACAATTACAAGATTGCTATTAATTAATGATTTATTTTTATAAAAGTGAAAATGCAATTTTATTTTCAGCGCTTTTTTTGTGGTATAATTTTAGTTAATGCCATGTTTGTTCGGCAGCAGCACCTACCAGACAACGAAAATATATTTATAATAATTGAATTGAGAATTTTTTACACATACAGTTCTATTTTATGAGTTACACACAATTGCCATGAATGTCTGAAACCATTTTATGCATGTGACATTAATAATCAATTAAATTAAAAATAAAAATTTATTAAATCAATAATATTAAATAATTTAATAAACAATAATAATCAATTAAATCAATCATAATAATCAATAATTAAATTAATAATAATAATCAATTAAATCAATATCAATAATCAATTTCATAAACAATAAAAATCAATTTAATAAATAATAATAATAATGAATTCATTAATAATAATAATCAGTTCAATAAATAATAATAATTAATTTAGTTTATAATAATATTCAATTGAATTGATCATAATAACCAATTAAATTAAAATAGAAATTTATTAAATCAATATCAATTAATCAATAAATAATAATAATCAATTTAATTAATAATAATAATCAATTAAATAAATAATAATAATAATCAATTTAATTGATAATAATAATTAGTTCAATAAATAATAATAATTAATTTAGTTTATAATAATATTCAATTGAATTGATAATTATAATCAATTAGTAATAACAATTCATTAAATTAAAATTTAATAATGACATTAATCAGTTGAATTCATTATAATGTTGTTGACTTCAACGAACACACGTCACACTTACACATACGACAATAAATATCAGTATTTTGAATATGTTATTTTGCTAATCGGAGTGCACAAAATTTCATGTAGAAAATTTTCTACAGTTCTCTACCACGCCGTATAAAATTTTCGCAGTGTCTAAAACTACGCCGACAGGAGAAGTTCCGGAATATGCCGTTTTCGAGGCTGAACGCATGCATCGAAAATCGAGGTTTCGATACATGAATGGCAAAAAATTATTATCATTTTTAGAATAATATTTTACAGAAAAAATTATATTTTGTCACTATAGCAATTAGCAATAAACATTCTATATGTGAGATATTATAATTATCATTGGTTGGTGTGGGTTCATGTTATATATTCCATATCAATAGTCAGTTATCGTCGCAGTTTGTCAATCAAGTTATTTCTTTTTTACAACGAAGAATTTTCAAATACGGTGATTCATATTGAGTTTTATCAGTTGTTAATGTAACACATAAAGTCAACTGTTGATTCCGATTTCTTGATATTTCTTCTGCTGTTTTGTAAAATTCAATAGTTACACTTGAATATAGAACAGAGAGCACTTCCATCTTTGGTGAATTTTCAAGAACTTTTCTGGCTGAATCATCAGTAATTTTATTGCTCCATGGTAACATTAAGTCGATCAAGTTTTTGAGCAATAAGATTGATGAAGAATCAATGACGGCATTATGTCCGGCAAGATAAAGACATCTTAACTTATTTACCTTTGAAAGGGCTACTATACCATCATTAGTTATCAATTCACAATGTATAGATAACGTTTCTAAGTTCTTTATGGTATTGACAATGGTGTACAAACCATCATCGGAAACTTTGAATTTCAACAAATTCATTTTCTTAATATGCATCAACTGATATGTCTTAAGGAAACTTCTACTCATGTATTCGTCATAAAAATATTTTTCCGATACGCGATAATCTTTCAGATGGTCTTCTGACGCTGTGTGAAATCGTATCCCACCGATTTCAAGTCTTTTCAGGGCCTTTAGTTTACGAAACACCTGCAAACGCAATTATTTATAAAGATATGTTAAAATGTATGTAGAAAATAAAAAAAATATTTTTGATTTGTTTCTGTAATAGATATAAAATTTGACTTACACAAATGATTTCTTTTGGAAAGTAACAGAGGTCACTTGCCAAGTGATTTTTCCAATTTGACAGAATCAAATCAGTCAATGTGTCAGCAACGTTTTTCAATGAATATATTAAAGTATGAGGTATAAACTCATCTTTAAAATTTTGAAATATAATTTTTAATACTTTGAGCTGAGATAGACGTGAAAAAGCATCAAATAATATTATATTGTCAACATAGGCAAATCTCAATCGAAGTTTTACGAGGTTTGGACAATATTCATTAATAACTGGTACTATGTTACAATGACCATAAGCTGACAAGTCTAAATCTGTTAAATAATGGCCACATTTAAAAAGCAGTGATTTTAAAAAACTAAATTGTCCATCGAGTGTTAGATATTTCTTCAAACAAGTTGGATTCTTATCATATTTCCAGTGAGTTAGTTCAAGTTTTTTGACATTACCCCAAGATTGACAAAGGGCTCTTTTCCATTTTTGACATACTAAAAAAATAAATAATTAATATATTTGTATAATTTATCAATTAATAAATAATTTTTTTTAACAATTATTTGATATTGTAATTTATTGACGCATACCCAATGCAATTTTTGGTCTTTCACATGCTGGCACATACATGAATATTGCAGCCAGACAATCATCATTAACAAGGTCAATTATTTCATTTTTGGCATATGAATAATCATGATGCTGATGATATATCTAAAAAGAACAATGAATATTTATATTTTACAATAATAATTCAATAATTAGTCTACAATAATTAATCTACAAGCATATATTGACTGCAGTTATATATTTTTGACTAACCTCATTATTCTTTTCGTTAAAGGAAGGTGTTGAAATTTCACTCAACACCTTACATTTTTTTACGAAACTTTTTTCCAACTCTGACTTACGTTTTTTTTTTAACTCTTCCATATTTGATAATTCACTAAGAGCAAGTTTTGGTTTAGTTTTGATTTTTGCAATAAACAACAACAAACTTTTATCACACGTGTTGGTTTTCGTTGCTTGATATCAGCTGATGTCTATTTTTGTTTGTTTTTTTTTTTTTCATCTGGCTGGTGATAAAAGTATGAACTAAAATAGTATCAACATTTACCACACACAGCAGCACCAAATCATCAACAATATTTTTTTTTTTTCTGGAAAATGACGCTTGGATTACTGATAAAGAGAGAGAGAGGAAAAAAAATATACGCTTGATAGTAAATAAAAAAAAGTGTGTGTAAGGTTACGTTTTCTGTTGATTAACGATGTAAACAACAACCTGAATAATATTTGTGTAATACTTAAGGCGGGAAAGCTAGTCCAGGTGTTATAATTAATTACAATAAACAAAAAGCTAAATTAACAAATTATTTTAAAACAATTTGACAATAAAACTCAGTCAACTGGAATATAAGGTAAAATTGTATTTTGTTTAAAGTGAAAAATAAACATTCATCAATTGTTTATAACTAATATTTTTACAATTATTTTAATACATTATTTAATTAATAATTTATTGATATATATGTTATTTAATTTAGACAATGCAAGATGGATTATGATTCAGAATCAAGTTGTGAAGAAAGGCTACTAGATCTTGAAGGAAGAAAACATGCTAATAAAAAATCATTTCATACAAAAAGAATTGCAGCGCCATTATTTTATGGTACTGATATTTATTCAGCATCAGATACAACAACACAAAATGATACTTGTCCAAAAACATCAACAAGCAAAGTTGTTGAAAGAACACTGTCATCACAAGTCAAAGAATACTACAACAAGTATTCACAAAACTCAAATTTGGATAGATATTTTTCTCATCCAGATGCTAATTTAAAAAATAACTGTTATGAGTATCGTTGGAGAAGTCGAACTGATGATCTTCTTGATGTAAATGAAGTAAAAAATTTAAAAGATGAACAATCATTAATAAATGATATACCAAAAGAACGTAGACGTTGGATAAGACCACCATTGATTGGTCAACCCTCTGGTGCTTCAAATGAAGCACTTGCATCAAGTTATGCGCAAAAAGATAAATCAAATAATCAAACATCATCACCAGAATCTGAGAGTAAAAAAATTGATGATACAAATCCAACAGATGATAAAAATAAAGATACAAAAAAAAATGATAGTTATACTATTGAAATAATTGAAAGAGCAACAAAAACAGCATCACCAACGTCAAGTGTAACATCACATAAACCTCTTGAGTGGGACAGTGGTGCTGATGTTGGTTATGCCTTGTCAACAAATAAAGATAAAAATATAAATATGCTTAGTACTATTGAACGTATGATATATTCAAAGGATTTATGTACATCTGAACTTCGTATGGATCCTGAAGGTACAACTGGATCAATTGTTGATCAAGCTGGTGTTAGTAAAGCATTTAAATCTCCATCAATAAATGACAGACATTCAAAGCCAAATGCAAATTCAACAAGAATTGTTAATGATCAAACAGAGTCTGAGGAGGAAATTGAAATAACACCAATTGTAAAACCAAATATGCCTGGTATTATAACTGGTAATATTATTGTTGAAGAGAGTGACAGTACTGTTGGTATTACGGATGCATTTAGCATGAAAAAAAATACCCAAATTAATGAAAAATCAATTGGTGATACACCAAAAATACCAACAAAATATGCAACTGAAAAAATATTAAAATCTAAATTTTTTAAAGACTTTCAATGTGATTCAAGCTCAATGAGAGTTAAAAGTGCATCAATGAATATTCTTGGATTGTCAATGTCTTCTTCTACAGTACCATTGTTGACTAGAAGTCAAAGTGAATTAAATTTAGATGGTAAAAATAAAAAAACATCACAATTACCATTAAATTTTGCTTCATCATCGTCAATAGCAACAATTGTCAATAAACCATTGACTTGTGACAAAGACATACAGACAAATTTTGATGAACAAATGTCATTACTAAAAAAAGAATCAGTTGGAGTTCAAGTATCAACTATTAATACAACAAGTAGTTCAAATCATGACCCTAAATCTCAATCAGATGATGAAGCTAATAATAAAAAAATAAATAAAAATAATACTAAAACAGGTGATGATAAAGATGAAGAAAAAAAACCACCATTGCCTGAAAGAATATCAAGTTTAGGTAATAATAATAATAAACTACAATCAATATTAAAAAATTCTGATGTTCAAACAAAAAAAGATAGTAGACCAGCAAGTTCACAATCAGAAAGACAAGAAGAAACAACAACAGCTTCTGATGCAGGTAGAGCATCAAATTCATTTGAATATTTTCCTGGTCATATTTATCAAAATGTGTTGCAATCACACAGTAAAAGTACAAGTCGTGTATCATCAGTTGATACTGGTTTATCACACTCAACAATGCCAAATACAAGTTCAAGTATTGATGGTAAACTTTGGGGTGGTTCAAATAATCTTGTTCGTGATCTTGAAAGAAGTGTTAATATATTAAAACTATTAGTTAACGCAAATAAATGTGATAAACATGTTAAAAAACGTTTAATTCATCATGTTATTAAACGTCTTGTTACAGCTAAATATACTGATGATAAAATTGAACATAATCTTGAAGAAAATGTACCATGGAATCCTGATAATGCAAGAAATAAAGTTTACAGAGCTGATATTATACAAGCTCTAGCTAAAAAACAAAATAATACAAATAATAATGATACAAGTGAAGAATCATCAGACGATTGGAAACCAAGAAAAAGATCATCATCATTGAGCAAAAAAATTAATCAAAATGATGAAAAAAAAATCATGGAAATGGTACGTTTAGTTGTCAGCAGTGAAAATAGTGATTTATTTGAAGAAAGAAATACTGATAGTTTACAAGATGGCTTACAAGATGGTAGAACAGCTCGTATGGGATTAAGACCAGATGATCATCAGCTACATCAACGACATCGTGATAAACGAGTACAAAAAAATTCACTAAATATTAATACAGATAAAAGTGAAAGTTCTGAGGGTTTTTTATCAAATCAAAAAATCATTGATAATAATAAAAATAAAATTTTAATTAATGAAAAAATTAATAAAACATCAACAACAACAATTGCATCATCAAATAGTGATGATAAAGAAATTATAAATAAAAAAAAAGATGTTAATAAAATGGATTGGCGTTTACCAGTAACAATGTCTGAACGACAATTTGAGCTTGAACGTTCATCTTATCGTGCTGGTGTATCATCAAAACTCATTGATTATGTACAAATGGAAAAAAAAAATCAACTTGTATGGATTAATAATGAAATTAATCATTTATCATGTTTAAAAAAACTTTTAGAAGAACCAAAAAGATATACACCAGATAGTCCATTATTATTTGATGATAAAAAAAATTTATCTGATGATAATTCAATTGATTATTTGAGAAAACGTGAATTAAGTAAACAATGGTCATCACATGGTAATCTTGCTGTTAGACAAGACAAAGATGTATCAAAAAAAATAACAACAAAATCACAAAATTGTCATGTACAAACTAAAATAACTAGTAGTGATGACATTGAATCAAATAATCATCATTCAAGAAAATCAACAAGTGTATCTAGTATTTATGAACCAACATTTGTTGATGCATCATCAACACCAGTATGGTCACCACGTAGACACTGTACAATACATGGAAATAAAAAAAATTCATGCACATGTTCAAAGAAAATATCATCATCACTAGAATTATTGCCAACAAATACAAAAAAAAAAACAACAGATAATTCAAAATTAACAGCTGTTAATAATTCAAAAAAAGATACCAAAAATCGTTTAAATGATAGATGTAAATCAGAAGTTAATATAACTGAATATCAAGCACAATATTCAACAGATAAAAAAAGTTCAAAGCATTGTAAAAGTTGTCGTTGTTCATCATCAACAAATACATTTAATAAAAACCAAATAAAACAAAAAATAGAAAATAAAATAAATAAGCAAGATGATGATGATGGTACTGATGATACTGATGGTACTGATGGTACTGATGGTACTAATGATACTCATGATACTCATGAGTCAGATGAATGTACTTGTAATAAAGTACAAGGTGTAAGAAGTTGTAGAGTATGTGGTACACTTTACAGTTCATCCAGAGATAGAAAATGTAAATGTGTACAAACATATGTTAAACCAGTTGCTTATGAAATATCATTTGACCAAGAAAAAATAAAAAAACCATTAAGAAAAAAAAAAGAAAAATCATCACAGTGTCGATTATCATCAGCAGAATGTTCTGGTTCTGAACAAGCACCACTTCAAGATTATTTGACAAAAAATAAACCAGATTTTGTTGATAAAATTGATAAGAGACAACGTTGTATGACGGAATTGACACAATTACGTCAATTAAAAAAAGAAAAACGTAATCAGTATTTGTCCATGACATCACCATCAGATTTAATAATACCACAAAAAATTATAAATCCACCTGTTACAAGTACAAGAAAAATAAGTGATGAAGAAATGAAAAATCGTTTACGTATGCGTTACCTGAGACTTAATGAAGTCAAATTAAAACGTCAAAAAAAAGACAAAGAAGAACAAGCACGTAGAAATCATCTCATGGCCAAAATATATTGCAAAAAATTGCAACAAAAAGTTCTAAAAGGACAAGTTGATCTTTCACAAAGTGTAAGTGTCATATCAAATTTGTAAAAATATATACCTTTTTTTATTTATAAAGATTAATTAATATAATTTATTTTCGTGGTTTTTTTAAATAAGCTTGAGTGACCTTCCAGTTTTTTTTTTTAAATATAGATTTAATTTCAAGTATTATCTAATACAAAAATTTTGAAGTATTTTAATTTTTATATAACAATAATTAATGACGAGAAAATAATTTTTTTTTATTTCTAAAAATAAAGTTGTAGTAATAATCAAATACTTGCTGCTGTTTTTTTTTATTTTTATTAACACTATTTGTTGTAAAAAAATAAAATCAAAGATTCTCAAAGATAAATATTTCAAGAGCTTAAAATATTTTCGATTATTGAAAATTTATTTAAAAACAAACTGATGCGCTGAAATTTCCAAAATTTTTTAGGCAAGTACTTGTTAATATAATGAATTGTAAAAAAAAAATTCAAAATAAAATAAGCATTATTTATTATAAAAAAAAAATTAAAAAAAAAAAAAAAAAATTAAATTAACAAATAAATTGCTTTAGCAATATAAAAAATTGAAAAGCAAAAAAAAAAATAAATTAATGTAATTGACAGGATAATTTTATTTTGATGTAATTTAATTAAAATATAATTGATAAAAAAAAAATTGTTTAAATGTTTTTTTATTGGTACCTTTAACCAAATCAACAAAATACAATCGAAAAATAATTTTTTTATTTAATTTTTTCACTCTTGCCTCGATATTTTCATGACAATAATTTTTGCAAAAATATATTGAGTATTTTTCAGATCACTGGAGATTCATAAAAAATATACTACAGTAAAAAAAAAAAACAATTTTTTTATAATAATAATATTTATTAATTTATACAGTTAAAAAAAAAAACACAACGCGTACTGAGTCTTGATTTTTTTGTTTAATTTTTTTCATTCTGAATGGCCGATTTGACTAGACAGAGTTACTCGGCTGCAAGACTCAATTCAGCACTGACTTTAATTTAAAATAAACACTTTTTAAAACGTTCTAATTATTATAAAAGATATTGCTCTATTTTTGTTTATTCTAATCCTAAAAAATATTATAACATGACCAGTAACATCAAGATGATAAAAATTACAATTTCTTATTTTATTTCATCAACTAAAAACTAATAAATTAATTATTTCTTGATGTTACTGATCATGCATTGTATCACCAATTCGTAACTAACGAATTTATATTAATTAATTATCTAAAAATAAAATAATATATCTACATTTATATTATCCTCCAGATGCAATTAATTTTATTCGTTTATCACTAGCATATTTTAAATAATTTGGATTATTATAAATAATTTTAGCAAGTGCTTGTGTACTACCTAAATTTTCTTCTCTAGTACCTTTACACATTGACAATTGGCTATTTGATAAATTACTATCACACTCAGCATCATGATAAACATGAATTAAATGTACGTCTGGTGATCTAAATACTTTGACATTTGATTTAATTGATTTTTCAAAAAAATCAACATCCTCCTGTCCCCATCCAGTTATGGATGTATTAAAACCACCAATTTTTAAATAATCCCGTTTGTAAATTGACACAATACCAAATCCAAATTGTCGCCAATAACCAGTATCTTCATTAATCGTAAAATGATCATAATAGCTATTATTTCTATGGACAATTTTTGGATTAAATTGACTAAATACTATTGGAAAATAAATTTGTTTATCAATAATTGTATTATAACGTATTTTAACAAGTGATTCAGCTTTAAATACAATATCAACATCAATAAAAAATAATAAATCATCATCATTTGATAATGATACACCAGTATTAAGTGCATTTGCACGTGAAAAATTATTATTATCATTAATAATAATATTTATTATTGAATTTTTATAATTTAGTTTAAAATTTTTTATCAATTCAATTGTTTTTTTCATTGAATCATCAGCTTTATACGGATAAAGTATCACAATTAGTTCAGTTTTTTCACCTGTTATAACACATACGTCTTTATAATTATTTAAAAATCTTTTGAAAATATTATGTCGTCCAGACAATGGCAAAATAAATTTAATTAATTTATCTTTTATAGATACAGGTTTATTTGATGATGATGATGATAATGATGGGTATCCAAGAAGACCAGAATAAAAATTATTTGGTGAATTTTTTTGTTCATCAATATCTTGGTAATTACCAATTTCTCTTGTTTCAAATTCTGTTGATAAAATTAATAATTAATGATGATAATTAATGATGATTAAATGTAATTATTGAAAAATAAATTTTACCAGTAAAATGCTGATGAACATAGACATGACGACGTACAGGTAGAGTGACTTTTCTTCCTCTGTATTTTCTATAAACAAGTAGTAGATCTAAAATTGTATCAGCACCATAAGCATCAACTCTACGATAGCCATATAGAGCTGAACGTTCTTCAACAATACGACCACGTTGTCTTGAGCAGGCATTTATTGAATCCATAACTTGTCTTGTGATATCTTCAAGACCTTCTTTAACATCACTGTGAATTCTTCTTCTTGGATTTGAATCAGTTAAACTATACTCTGAACGTGCTAGAAAATCCCATGGTACCACTTCTTCCTCAGATGTTGGCTTGAAACTCATTAGTCCAGCTGGTACTCCTTGAAATTCAAAATATAAAAATTAATTTAATTGACAACATTGTCTTACAATAATTGAGTTGTCTTTTTTATTTGAAAAAAAAATTAAAAATTACCAAGAAGTTCAATATTTCGTAATGGATCTATTTCTGTTTTATTTTCTAAAAGTTCATTTTTTAAATCTTTAACAGACATTCCCAATTGTTGAGCCATTGTATAAATATCTCGATGTAAATTTAATATTTCTTGTTTATAATCTTGAATTTTTAAACCCTAAAAAGTAAATTTTAATTTTTGTTAATTAATTTTTATTTTTGATTTATTATTAGCTTACTTACTTTCATGTAATTATGAAGTCTATACATTTTTTGTGGACTTTTAACTGGATGAAGTGTGATAGCTCTATGTACTTCTTTTCTTTTTAAATTACCACTAAATGCTTGCTCACCACTACTGTTGTGATAAAGAATTGACTGCATCTGCAAATTGATAAAAAAATTATCTTTAATACTGAGAATAATTTCATCACTATAAAATAATTAATCTTTTATTCTTTATCATTATCATAATGATTCTAGCTAAAACATTATCAAGAAAGAGCAAGATTTAAAAAATATTATATTCATCAACTTATTCGTCTGATGATTTAAAAGTAAAAAAAAATTAAAATAACAAAAATAATAAGACAAAATTAATTAACATTACTATGTTAATTAAAATAATTAAATTGCTTTAAAAAATATTTATATAATCAAGGCTTGTAAACCGGTTAAAGATCAAAGTGAATTTTTTAAATTTCCACATCTTGACACAAAAATTATTTGTGACATCAACAAAATTCAATATAAAATTTTTGCATCAATATATTTACCTCATAGCTCCATGTACAAGGTATCCCAGCATATTTTTTAACACACCTACCAAGTTCAACATCTTCATGTGTTGTATAAAGATTTTTTAAACAATCCTTAGTATGTTCAACAATTCTTCTTAATGTTTCTCTTGAAAATATAACACCAGGTCCACCCATACAAAAATTTTCATCATATTCAAGTGATAATAATCCAAATTCTTCTGAATTACCACGTCCAGCTTGTCCAATGTACCATGCTTTTTTAGAGTCAATTGATTTTAATAATTTTTCTAAACGATCTGTTCTAATATAAACATCATCATCAGCACGAATAAACCATTCATATTTATCACCAAAATTATTCCACATGTATTGTAACATTAAAAATGATTTTTTTTGTGGTGGATAACCATCGTCAACAGTTGGTAGTGTAACAAGTGGTAAACTTGGACAATTATCTGGTAATAATGAATATTCTGATGAAAAAAATGCTATGTTACCTGGTACCGTCTTGCCCCAAGTTTCAAATACAGCTTTTGCTCTTGTACTTAAATATTTTTCAGCAGTCATAACACCAACAAATACAAGATTACTATTTGTTTTATTAATATCAATATTATTAATCATTGATATAGTTTTTTTTTGTGGTAATTGTTTATTTTTTGTTAATATATTTGTTGAATAATTAATTGATTTATTTAAACGATAATTAATTATAATTGTTCCTATCAAAAAGCCTATTGTTAGGCCTAAAATGGCACTTCCAAAACCACGTCGTCTACGCATCACTGAATGATCCGTCACCGAGACAAATTTTTAATAAATAATTTATTAATTTCGACATTATTTTTTATTTTTTTAATCATTAGCTTTATTGATATATTTCTCATTGATTCCATAGTCTTTTATTTCCTTTTTTAATTGTTAATTTTTAAATATTAATTTCAATAAATTCATGTAGTTTTGGAGATAACATGATTCTTCAATAAACAAAGACAGTCTTTATTTATTTTGTCTATTTTAAATTTATCTGAAATCATAAAATTTAAAAGCTACTGTTATTCGCATGACGAAAATCATTATTGTGGGGAAAAAAAAAAAAGATTAATTTATTTGAGGAAAAATAAAGTATATTTTTTTATCTAAAAAAAACTGAGGAAACAATTAATTATATTAAAAAATTTTTGTAGTTTTAGTAGAGTACATGTGTTTAGAATTAAAATTTACAAAAAAATTTAAAAATAAAATTATTGTTAACGAGGTCACACACGTGTCAATCAATTTTCAAGGCTTTAATTTTTTTTTTTTTTTTGAGTAATTTTTTTTTCCATGACAGTGGAAGTTCAATTGTATAAAGAAAAAAAAAAACATTAAATGATGTGCAAAATAATATAAAAATCATTATTTAAAGATTCTTGAAGACACCGTTATTATTTTATAGCAACAGTTCGTGGGGGTTTCACCTCTTACGGTTGTTTTTTGTTGCCTTTTAACAGTCACTTATCTTGATTCGCGTGATAAAATTTAAATAATTATTTATTATCTATATAGAAAAATAGAAAAAAACCAGATAGTAATTCCCAAGGAATAAAATAAATAACAAAAAATGATTAATTACAAACTACTCTTGGATAAACCCATGCGTCAAATAAAAAAAAAAAAAAAAAATACTCACACGCTTTTAATATATCCGTTCACACGAATTTCATTTACGCACGTAAAAAAGAAAAAAATCTAAACCAATTAAATCCCTCCTCAAAGACAACTCCACTATTTACAGATATTTTTTTCTTGTCTCTATCATTGATAAGATAATTTTTAAAGCAAATTCATTTGCCATGTATATATATTTTTTTTTGATAATTAAAATCCGAAAATCATGATGATATTAATGTTAAAAAAAGACGAAAAATTTAATGATCACCTTGCAGATATTGGAGTACCAAATGAACCGGTTTGTCATATCCAAAAATTGTTAAAACATTTTTCAATAAAATATACAATATCACTGTTCTTTTGTAATTATTTTATGTTGAACTTGTAACAACACTGTCTCACGGTCGAATGAATAGACGATTAAAATACTGATCGAGACAGTCTTTGCTTATTCTAAGGAAGCTTAACTCCTCCGTTCTTCTTCGTATTTCTTCGTATCTTATGTTGTTTTTTTTTTCTCTTATATTGAATAAAAAAATTATTATTTTTTTTTTATATCTTCCACTTGGTTCTTCAGGTCTATTCTCGAGAACCGCGTGGGATCGACTGATGAGCCGCGATGCCAACCAAGTGGTGTGTAGCTGGATGGCACAGTCACAACTAAAGACAGTCTCAATCGGCTGTACGTGATCAGAGAGGATGCTTTAACTGTAACACATAACATCTTGACGATGAATGCAACATATATTTATGTGCCTTTGATCCTTTACCTCATTCTTCATTTTTTTTTTTTCAATATTTTATTGTGTATATAAGCAACAACTTTTATTTTCTACTCTGATGTAATGAAAGTGTTAAAATATATTTTACAACTGTTAATTAAACTACTTATTGTTGTTAATTTGTTTTTCAACCTGTTTTGTTTTTCTTTTCTAATTTACTCACATCATTTTGTTGATAAAAAATTGCAATAGAGTCATTTAATTTCAATCAATAACCAAGGTCATGATTTGATATACATATACAACTGGTTTTTAATTTTCCGGAAGTGTTACTGACCCTTTCATCCTCAGCTGCACTCTCGAAATTATCGAAAAATTATTGCCATCTGTAAAATTAATTTTTCTTTCGTTAGAAATTTTTATCATGTTCAATTAACAACATCTAGACTTGAGTAATAATGTTTTTTTTTTGCTTACATAATTATTGATGAATCATTAGTTAGTGTATGACTGATGATTGTTTAATTTTAATGACTATTATAATTTAAATATAACTGTAATATTGTCATTAAAGCAAGAATAGTAATAGGTAACTAGACACGGAAATGTGCGTGCAATTGTTGAAGAGCAATTTGTCAATTGAAGCTCAGCAGAGTGAGCAAGATGAAGCATCTCTTGTCTGATGTCTTTTTTTTTATTGCTCGTTCTCACAATGGTATATATTTTATTTTTTTATTTTTTCGAAACATGTGGCTCATGGAAATTCTTTTGAAAACTGATACCTAAGGAAGGGAAATATTTTTTTATGTTACATATGTATGAGAGTAACCAAAGAGCAGTATAAAGTAGCCAACCTGTTTATTTTCAGCATCTTGTTAAGTCATCTCTGAGAAATAAAATAAAAAAATTATGGTCGGAGGAATCAAAGGTCCACATGATGATGCTGTTGCTTTTTTTTTTTTTGGACTGGATTTTTTATTTTTATCTTTTAGTCCTTGAATATCGAGCAGACGAGACTGTATTAGGGGAACATGCCAGAATATATTTTTCTAGCCCCCTTCTCCGCCCATATTTTTTTTATTTAATTTTATTCTCAATGTCTGGATTTTGGACTATAACTTTTCGATGATACATTGAGCATACATCCTCGTTTCTTTCTTACAAACTGGAATAAATAAAAAAAAAATACTTTAAAATGATAAATTCAATAGATTTGTATTTTTTTTTTCATTTCTTTTTGTATTTATCATCTAGACAGGTAGACTTACTTTTTTATAATTTAGATTTGTTGGATTATTTTGAGAATAGTACATCGTAACTTGAAATAATTCCTACCGGAAATTCAACTGTGAACTGCCTGTACTTATTCAATTATCCAATGAAATCATGACATCCGCATATTCTCATTTTTATTTATTTTTTTCTTCATATCAATAATGCTGATAAATATTTTTAACATCATGTTTCTAATATTTTTTTTATTACCTTAAAACAAATATAGAAATTTAAAAATAAAGTACAATTTTTTTTTATAGAAAAGAAACATGAAAATTTGTGTTTTAGTTTTAAAATTTTTTAAAAATTGTAAAATTATAAATTTTTATTTTTACTATTGCAAATACTTTTATACTGATAATTTCGCTTTGCCAAAAATTTTTTTTGTATTTGTTAAATGTTATTGATGCTAGTTAAATTGCAAATAAATATACATAGTTTTTTCTAACTTTTTATTTACGCTATTATTTTGAATGTTGTAAAAATAATTTTATTGCAAACTTGCGTTATTGGCGTTTATTTACGATGGTATTTTTTTTTTCTTTTTAAATAGATATATTTTATTTTTATGGTAGTTTTATGGTTTTATTTTACAATATGATTTTATTGTTGATTTATTTGTTGGTATTATTTTTTTATTGGTTGAAATATGAATCGTTAAAATAAAAAATATTGTGTGGTCAGTTAAATAATAATGGTGTGTTGAAAATAACTACTTGTTTTATTTTTTTTTTCAAATAAAATATCTGTGAATCCTAGTTGAGCATCACTGAATAATAACTATGGTGATTGTAAACAAGTTTTTATATATTTTTATATGGTTCTCCGTTGCATTTTACAATGAAAGGGTTAATTAAATTTTTTTCTCCACGACTGTTATTTTTACTATTCCAAATTATTATGAAAATAATTTGCCAATAATTCAATAAATCATTCAATATGTTAAAAAACTTAAACAAAAATCTAAAATATTATTTTAAAAATATTTAAAATTATTATTAACGTGATAAATTGTCAATTTAACAATTTGACATTTTTTATTTTTCAAACAATTTGCCGGTTTGCCGCGCATTTCCAAATTTAACATGGCGAATTTACCGGCTGTCGAAAGGCTGTTGAACTTTTCTCTCGAAAAAAAAAAATAATAACATTTCCTAAAAATGACAAAAACAACATTAAATTATTAAATTTTTAATTTAAAATAAAATTAAAAAATTAATTATCCAATACTATGACAATTACCAATAATTATTTTTTGTATTATTTACTTTTTTAAATTAATTAAAATTGATAATTCAAATTTCAAGGTCATTCACTTATCATAATATTTGCATAATCAACAATCATATTATCATCACATTATTAAATATTTTCAGTCAACAAATAATCATCACTTGACACAATAAAAAATTACAAAATAAATTAAATTTTATCTCAATTAATTTACAGCTGTCAATCTGTCATTGAACCGAATTGTATTTATTTTTTTTTTATCATATATCATCCTTTTTTTTTTTTCTTCAAGATCAACCTGTGTACGGCACTGACCTGCGTGCGCAATTAAAAAAAAAAAAAAATCCAACACAAAAAAAAAAAAATAACAAACAAGTCAAAAATAAAAATTTAAAATTAATATAAAAAGAAAAATAAACAATTAAATAAATCAATAACAAATAAAATAATTATATTTATAGATGAATAAATGATAATTGATTGTTTAAAAATTAATGATAAAAATTTAGGGTTGCTGATTTGATTAATAAAAAAGGGGGAAAGAGGAGAAAGAGGCGGGAAGTGACGCGCGTCTCATCGTTACGTTTACATTTCGGCTTTGATCGCAACGTCCCAACGTCGCTCTTGTTCTTCTTGGGTTGTTAACCAGACTAGGAAGCCATTAGCCTTGTTCGCGCTCAGCATCGTGCCATATTTTTACACGCGTCTTGACAAACGTGAAAATATTCTGATAGTTTTAAGTGAAATATTATGAGAGTGAAGGTCGAAATGGACGACGATGAAAAGGGGTAAGTTTCATTATCAATAAAAACAAATAAATATATATCTATTTTTATTATTTTTACCGGATAATTTTCATCCTTCCATCTCTCTTGTCAAGATATAAATCCGAAATATTTTTTATCTTTACTCCATTTAATAAAAAAAAAAAATAACTAAAAAAAATAAATTCAATTTTTTTTTTTATTAATTATATATTTTAATTAATTCATTTATTGACTTTTGGCATTTTTTAATATTTAATAATGGCGGACAAGATTGTTTGTGACTCCACGCACCAAATTTAAGATTTTTTTTTTTTTTTTTTTCCTTTTTTTACTTCCTTCTACGAAGCGTGGTTTTTTCTTTTTTTTTTTTAATCTGATGCCGGTTACGCATCATGTCTCGTCAGTCACAAAAAATATCTCTTCAAAAAAAAAAAAAAATCAAATTTATATTTCTAATATTTTTGTATCATTGATAAATTTGTATTTTAATATTTTTTTTTATGTATGCTCCAAAAATAGTAATTGTTTCCAAGAGTTTTAATTTAATGAAAAAAAAAAAAAAAATGTAAAAAAAAAAAAAGAAGGGTGAAAGTATAGCATTGTGCCGGTAGTCGCGTTGCTTTCCATCCTTGGTTTCCCCTTCCCCGCCATTTTGCTTTACCAGATATTTTTATTATTATTATTATCATTATTTATTTATTATTATTATTATGATAGCTTGTGAGAAAAGTAACGCCATGAAAGATAATACAATTCGAGAAAAAAAAAGCCATTTTTTTTTGCTATTTTATATGTATTTATTAGATTTTTTTTAGATGAAAGAAAATATCCTAAATTAATTTTTTTTTATCATTAATTTAATGATGATTTTTAAGTATAATTTAATGATGATAATAATGAGTAAATATTCTGGTACCCATTGACTCAAATATTGAATGTATTTTTTTATTTTTAAATATTTATTTTATCGATATTTTATTGAATTGAGATAAGAGCTATCAGTTTTTTTTTTTTTATTTTTTTTTATCAGCTAAAATAATAATATATATTTATGCTGACATGATTATATTGTTATTGCGCAGACTCAAGGTTTAAGAGTAATGTTTATTAATGTTGTATAAATTTTTATAATTTACAGAAAATTGTTTGTTGGTGGTTTGTCTTGGGAAACAACGCAAGATAATTTGCAGCGTTATTTCAGTCGTTATGGCGAAGTTATTGACTGTGTTGTTATGAAAAATAGCGAATCTGGACGTAGTCGTGGATTTGGATTTGTAACATTCAGTGATCCAGCTAATGTTGGTCTTGTTTTACAAAATGGACCACATCAGCTTGATGGTCGTACAGTAAGTAATTTTTTGATTCGACAAAAATAAATGACAACAAATTAAAAATAATTCATTGTTTGTTGTTGTATGTTTATTAATTTATTTTGTATTTTACAGATTGATCCAAAACCATGTAATCCACGCACTCTTCAAAAGCCAAAACGTAGTGGTGGATTTCCAAAAGTATTTCTTGGTGGTTTGCCCAGCAATGTAACTGAAACTGATCTTCGTTTGTTCTTTGCACGTTTTGGCAAGGTCATGGAAGTCGTTATTATGTATGATCAAGAAAAAAAGAAATCACGAGGTAAGATTTTAATAATTAAAAAAAAGAAAGAAAAGAAAATTTATATAATAATATTTATTGATAGTTAAAAATAATTTTGAATTAAGATTTAAATCTTATTTATTCCTAAGTTTTTTATTTTTAATTAATTCAAAAACAAAAAAAAAAATACAAACAATGTAACATCATGATCATCACTTAAATTAAATCTACAAATGTATAACATTTCGACAACAGGATTTGGATTCTTAAGCTTTGAAGATGAAGACGCAGTCGATCGTTGTGTTGCCGAGCATTTTGTCAACTTGGCCGGAAAACAGGTATAACATATAATCATATAAAAAAAAAAAAAATAATAACTAAACGACAATATATTTTCATGTATCATTTAAATTTATATCTTGTAATTTTATTATTATTTTTAACTAGTATCTAACTAAAGATATCATAGAGTTAAAATTAATATATAATTAAGGATAGCTGTTAAAGATTAATATAAACAAATTAAACAATTGTACAGACAAATAATCAAATCATCTCAAATTGAAAAACAATATTTCAAGTACAATTTGAAATTTAAAAAAATAAAATTTCTATTTATATGTCTGTACAAGTGTTATATATTAAAAGAAAGAAAAAAAAAATAGTTGATAATTAATTTCATATATTAGTAAATAATTAAAAAAATGATATTTAAATAGAAAAAAAAAAAATTCAAAAATTGAATAATAAAAAATCAATACTTATGATGTGCTAATTTGGATTGATTACAGGTTGAAATCAAACGAGCTGAGCCACGTGATTCATCAAGTAAAATGAATGACGGTCATCAAGGTCAATGGGGACCACCACAACAAGGTGGACCACAAATGGGTATGGCTGGTAATATGGGTCCAATGGGTGGACCAAATGGTCAAATGGGTGGTCCAATGATTGGTGGACCAATGGGACCACCAGGTAACATGATGCAACAGTATCAAGGTTGGGGTGGTACTCCACAAACTGGTGGTTATGCTGGTTACAGTACACAGTACAATGCACAAGGATGGGGTGCACCACCTGGACCACCACAACAACAACAAATACCACCACCACCACCACATCAATGGGGTAGTAGTTATAATGTTCAACCAGCAGCTGCAACTCAAGGTTATGGAAGTTATGGTGAGTCTTTATTTTCAATATTATAAATAATAATAAAATTTATTTATATATATTATATAATTGTTTGTTTATTAAAGCGTATTATTTTATTTATAATATAAATAAAAAATAATAATAACATTAAAATCAGGGGAATTGTTGAATAACATTCGCGACAATAGGCAGTCGATCCACCGATGTTTATTAATTTAATTCGACTGCATGTCTCAATTGTCACTAATGATCACTCAGTCGGTGCGATCGACCAATGATATTATTAATTAATCGATTGATAAGGGGAATAAATAATTAGCTTGAAAAATAATTAAAATTACAAAAAAAAAATAACAATTGAACAAGTAGAGATATTTCTTTTTTTTTTTGCTTTATTTTATTTTTGTTTATTTTTTTTTTTTTTGTGTTATTGAATGAATATTTAAAAAAAAAATTGGTAAATTGATATCGTGGTAGAAATATCGTGAGTTATAAAACAAGAGGATCCGTGACACGTGTTTTGTGTGGTTAATGATCGCAGGTGGGCCGGCGGCGGCCGCTTCAGGGGGTTATGGGCCTACAGCGGGTACTGGTGGGGCTGCGGCAGGTGGTCCCGGTGGTTCCTGGAACTCTTGGAATATGGCACAAAATGGTCCACCACCGGGTAGTCAACCACCACCTCAGCCCCCTCAGCCCAACTCCTCGCAGCCCAACTCCAACTCGAACCCCTCTGGTCCGCAGGGTGAGTCTTCTCAAAGCTCAAAGTCGCACTCATTTGTTACTGTTTTCTATTAATTAATTAATTAATTAATTTTTTTTTTTTTTTTCTTTATTATTTTAATAGTAAATATATATATTTCGTTTTTTTTTTAATTTCGATTTTTATTTTTAAATTCATGTCATTTGACTGAATCGAAATTTTTTTTTTATAAATCTTTGAAAAAATTCTTATTGCAACCAGCAATTTGTAAATTGTAAAATTCAATTTTATTATTATTATTGTATTATAAAAAATCAACCAACTAGAACTGTTGACTTTAATTAATTTTTATAAAATTTTTTTGTCCATTTGACATTTTTTAAATATATTTTTTTTAATACTTATAAAAATAAATAAAAAAAATTGCGCATATTTTTTGCGCTTGTTTTATGTTTATAAAAAAAAAAATTACTATGGTTTAATTGATTTTTTAATTATTTATCTATCTTTGACTCTTCGTGTAGTTTTGTGAAAGGCATGACACTCCCTGCGGAGAATATATAAATTAGTTAAGTTGACCGTTTTACGATAAATCATTTAGAAAAATTGATTAGTGCTAGTGATAATTTAGTGCCAATATGCGACACACGAAAATATTTTTTTTTCATTATTTAAATTATTATTAACAATTGGTTAATAATTGTATTTTTTTTAATCTCTTTGAATTCATTTTTTTTTATTTTAAATCTTTTATTCGCGTTTTTATATATGAATGTTTGGAGACTGCCTTCCCGACGATTTTTTCGTAGACAAATTTATATATTTGTATAAACAATTATTATTATTATTTATCTATTTATTTTTATTATTAATATTACTATTATATTGCTGTTATTATCATTCACGCTTGCCATTCCATAGTATTTTTCCATATCAAAAATAATATATTCATTGCGGTAAATTAATTAATAAACTAAATTATTATTATTTTTTTAATTATCATTATTCAGTATTTAAAAAAAAATTAATATCTTCATGTAGAAATGCATTTTGTCTTGATGCTACACATCAAGAATAAAACAACATTTTAAATTTGTTTTTTAATATTTTAATATTTTTATTTATTGTTTGTTTGAAAATATATATCAACTTCGTAGAGTAGGCTAGTGCATTCCGGTTCTAAATTCCTCAATCTCATTACTCCTATTTTTTTTTTTTTTTTCAAAAAAACAAACATTACAATTTAAATCTAATGATTTCATCGTCAAATTTTCCGTTCGCTTTCTGTCTGCCTGTTAATTTAATCATATTTTAATTATTCTCGTAATTTGTCAGTAAGCTTCTCGATTCATACCTCTATTATTCATTAAATAATAAAAAAAAAAAATTATTTTAAATCATTATAATTGTGCTAATTCATTGGAATAATTATAATTCATCAATTTCTGGTTTTGGTGCTTTTTTGGTTCTTCTTGTGTTGTTTCTAATATTGTTTCGTGTAATATATAAAAATAAGATTTAAAAAAAAATCACAAGTCTTCGTTAAAATTAGAGAAAAAAAAAAAAAAGTTTTAGTAGGGAAATGAGTATTCGAACGTGTGGGTGTTTCAGGTGATATGTACTCAAGGCAAACAACAGGCTCTGGTGCTCCAGGATCGAGCAGCAGTTCAGCTAAAACTCCCGATTATACTGGATATACTGGGTATACTGGTAGTTTTGCTGAAACAAATTATCCACAACGCTCTTATCAGGCTGCAGATAGCAACCAAGGTGGGTATGCTGCCAGCGCTCCAAAACCTGGTCAGCAAGGCTTTGATTACAAAGAGTGGCCCACATCATGACCATTTTAATTCATTCGCGATTTAAAATGATTAAAATGTGCACACACGACAAATTAAAACCCTTGTTAGCATGATTTTTTTTTTTTTTTTAATTATTTTTAAATCATTTTTATTATAATATTTTATCACTTATTTTTTTTCTTATAATTATTTCAATAAATAAATAACAAACAATCAAATTTTAATGTTTTTATTTTATTTTTTTTTCATCTAATAAATTTTGACAATAGTTTATTTTGTTTTTTTTTGCTTTGAAAATTAATAGTACATGAATTTAATCATTTTATACGATCAGAAAATAAAAGGAAAATGTAAAAAAAAAAAAAAAATGAAAATATGATGAGGTCGTGTAAGTGAGTAAATAAAAAAGAAAAAAAAAAATGATAAAAAATCCATGCTTAACAAGGGAGCACTTTTTTTTCGGAGGCGCTGGGAATGATGATGGTTGTCTAATTAAAATAAAAAAATACAAGAATTAAACTGTTTAGGTAGTTGAAAAAAAAAAAAGAAAAATAAAAAAAAAATATATACAGTTATTGTCAGGGTCAAATAATCGTTGATTTAAACTAACATAAAATGAAAAAAAAAAAAAAAAACACAAAATACGAGCGAGCGCGAGCGATAATTTTTACGAAAAAAAAAATAAATAAAAAATAATAATAATAATATTAAAAATTTAAACATGATGTACGGGGGATGCATGAAGATTCTTTAAGAAAAAAAAATTTAGTTAAAAAAAAAATGTACAATTTTTATACGTACATTTGTTCCACTTTTAATTGTTTATTTTTTTTTTTAATTAATTTTTTTTTTTTAAACGTAACGATAATAAATAAAATACATCACGCGATGATAAAATGAGAATTTAAAGAAAAATGATAATATTTAAAGTAAAATAAATTGATTAAAAATAAATATACCGTTCAATAGAATTATTGCATTGGCAATGAATGCCTTTAAGACATCTTTAAAATCCACGTTTTTTTTATGTAAACTAATTATAATTAGGTAATCGAATTAATGGAATGAGTTTAAAAAATAATAAATAAAAAAATAGATAGAAAGAAAAAATAAAATATACAAAATCTAATTATTGAATTGATACTACTTTTGAAGTAACAAGGTTCACTGGCTGATCTTTATTATTTTTTTTAACATATAATTATTATTGAATGAGAGAAATATTGATTAAAAATATAAGTTTATAAATGAGTGACTTAAAATTAAAGAATAAAATCATTTTTTTTTTTTTTTTCGTGTTTGTCATTTTGACAACAGTAGCTGGCTACCACAGATTGTTTTCCAATTTATACATTTTTTTAATTATTTTTAATGATAAAAAAAAATTTTTTCTCTCTTTATTTCAAATTGTCCAGAGCAAACTGCGGAATTACTAGCACTGAATCAACAACGTTATCAAGAATTACGTCAACAACCAACAAAAGAAAAATTTATTTCAACGCCTTTAATTTAATTATAATGTTAATTAATAATACCGTGCCAATTAAAATATAATTGTTTTCTAAAAATATATAAATTAGATTTAAATAAACTAAAGGATATATGATATTTTATTAAAAAATATTTTACAAAAAATATACATATACCTTTAATGTTAAATAACAAAAAATTTTAGTATCCAAATTTTGCTCTTGAGACAGTACTATGTACATTTCCATTTATATCATTAATTTTTTCATTTAATAACAATATTTATCTTTATTTTGTATTTTTTATTTTTTTTTTTTTCTAATTAATAATTTGTCGTCAATAGGTTTTAAATTTAGTAAATTAAAAATAACAACGGGTTTTATTGTAAAAAAAAAATTCTTCCGTACGACAATTGTAGTTGAAACAAAAAAAAAAACTTAATTCTTTAAGCAATTGTTCATAATAATTATAATTTTTTTTGTTCTTTTAAGTCGCAATTAGCATAAAGTCTATTGATTCATATCAACAAATTATTTCAGGGTCTTTTTAGTATTTTATTAAAATTGTTATTTTTTTTAATTTATCTCCATTATGATCGACTACATCTCAATTGTCGTTGAAACACTTAGCAATAATTAGAAAAAAAAAAATTGATAATAAATCTATTATAAAATAGCTAAGTTTATTTCTTTTTTTATTTGTTTTTTATTATGGCACAATAATTTTTAAACTATATATCAACTGACAACTGTATAAGATGATTGCTATATTAAGGTGTTTATAAATTTTAGACTGGCGAGACTGAGTTTATCATTGATATGTAAATTTAATTAGTGGAACGGCTTGAATAATAATTTAACAAAAAATAAAAAGATGTCTTAAAGGCATTTATCCATTTAAATGCGTAGCAAAATAAAAATATGATTGAAAAGTAAGAATAACCAAGTGGTTGATATGATAGAGTGGTTAGGTGAGAAAAGGGGGCACCGATCTGAAAAGTCTACCTGATTAAAATATATGGCTTTATTATATTTACTCTGTAGGGTTTACCATAGACCTAAAAAAAAAAAGATAATATTTCTAAATGCGGCGGCTCTTTCATTATAAAATTTAAAATAAAAATAAAAAAATAATACACAACTCGCAGTTTCATTGCCAGGCGAGCCGAGTTAATATATATAAATATATATTTTTAAAGAAAAAAATAAGAAAAACATATTCTGTACAATTAATCATTTAAATTTGTCATTTGTTTTTTTAATTAATGCAAATTTATTTAGCTCTTAAATCAATATGCATTTCATTTTTTTATATAACTATATATATAAATATGTTTTTTTATTTTTTTTTTTTATTTTAACATTGTGATCAACGCGGCTCGTTTAGAAAATAAAAAAACATATAATTCTGGGATCAAGTTGATACATTTAATAATTAAAATTGCGTAATTAAAGTAAAAAAAAAAGTCGATAAGAAAAAGGGAGCTCAATCAAATTACCCTTTTGTGTACTAATAAAATTCAATATATAAATTTAAAAAAAATACGCATTTACATTAAACATATTTAAAATAAAAAAACACTGAATTTTAAAACACAAATTAATTAAAATTAATAAATTTAAAAATAATTAAAGAGTCTAAAATTAATAAATAGGCAAATCGACATGTTGTTGATTAATCAAGTAAATAAGAGCTAAAGTTAATAAGAAAAAAAAAAAAATAATAATACCAATAAATAATTTGATTTTAAACAAAAGAAATAATTTAAAAAATAAAATCGTGATCGATACGTTATTTATTAATGTGGAGTAAAAATAAAAAATAAGAAAAGGGGTAGTAGAAATTATGCATCGTTTTTATTTTAATTCTTTTTTTTTTTTGAATCTAAGGCTGTCCATCTCATCTTATCTGTAATGTAATATATCTACAAGTAAATATATATATTTATGGAACAGAAAAAAAAGAAAAAAAAAAAATTGAGATAATGTTTAAAACAGAACCATTAGTGCTAACCTATTGACTATGAAAAAAAATATTATTATTATTATGATTATTATGATTATTATTGTCTTCATTATTATCTATCAGTAAATAAAGTTTTTATGAATTAAAAAAAAAAACAATTGAATTAAGCAAAAGTAAATCATTATTAAAAAAATAGAATAAGTTTTTTAAATTTATTAGTGTCAAATTATGATAATTAAATAATTATAAATACCAACAACAATTTATTCAAGAGTAAATATATTTTTTTGGATATAATGTATCTTAAAACACACAAAGTATTTTACATTTTCAGATGAAATAATAAATAATCTATGGATTTTCAAATGGATTTAGCAAATTATATTAAAAAAACATAAATAATTTTTAATTTAATTGAGGTATTATGAAAATAAGCTTAATCGTAGACAGTTGATGATTCGTAAATTCTCAGGGTTGTCGATGAAATTTTTCATTTTTTATTTTTATAAATCAATAATTTTTTTTTGGTCTTTGTTGTTAAGTTACAGATTATTTAAAATCCAGTTTTAATCCTTCCTATCTACTGCCCCTCTCCTGTACGCCTTACTCATTTATATATATTAATAAAAAAAAAAATATATATATATTTTTTTTAGTGAAAAAAAAAAAAAATTTAAGACTTTTTTTTTTTTAAATTAATAAACAATATTTGTTTATAGTTTTTTTTTTATTTTTTTAATCTCTTATTGAAATAGGTACCCTCTTGTTGACTAATTCGTAATGCCAATCTTCTAAAAATTAAAAAAAAAAAAGAAAGTAATCTAAGAGTTATTAGACTAAACAAATAAGTCACAATGTTTGACGAAAATATAATTAAATTAAAATTAAAAAAACAAAATAGATTATAATTAAATATAATGAAATATAAAAAAAAAAAAAAAACAATATAATTTACCACGTTGCCTATTATTGTTTTAATTTTTTTTGTTGTAAATTAACTTGGTTGATAAATTCATAATTAAACATTAAAATAAAATTAAAAATCATGGAAATTAAAATCACGGTTTAAAGTTTAATTAATCTACAAAAATAATCATAATATATATTCAATTTTTGGGGTAATATTTAGAGGGAAAAAAGGCCCATTAAAGACTGGTTACATTAGCTAATAAATAATACGTTTTTTGTTTTTTTAAGAATTAATTTCCATGTATTTTAAAAAGTATAAAATATAAATATATTTAGAAAATCGTATATCCGTCAAGATTATTTTTATATTCACTCAGTGTGATTTATATTTGTCTGTTTTTCTTTTTGATTTAATTTAAAAATAATCTATATTAATTAATGATATAATTAACATTGCGATTCAGACTCAATAACGGGTACCTTGCTCTCGTCCCTCCTCCATTTCGATTGTAAAACATCATTAAAAAATTGTTGGTGGATTAATGCGAGTTAATATTACAACAGCCAAAAAATAATAAAAAAGTAATAAAATAATAAATGCCTTTAGCTAAAATCAATTAATAATATAAAAAAAAAAACATAATTAAAAATTCTAAAATAAATTTATGTAGTTTATAAATTACAATTTTCACACAAACATTTAAATACACATACACAGACATAATCATAATCACTGTCAATACGCACATAGACGATAAATTAAAATAAATAAATTGTTTTTTTTTTTTTAATTATAATTATCATTGTTTTATTAAAATAATGATAGAGAAAAAAATTTTTGTGACGAGTTTAAGATTGCGAGTATGCCAGCCACACAATTAAAATTTAATAAAATAATTATATCAGGTTCAAAATAAATTTAAAAAAAAAATTTTTTTAAGTAATTATAATTATGATAATGCAAATTACATCTTGCATTTAATTTATATAAAAGTTAATAACGTTGCTTAGGTAAAGAAATGAATAAGGAAAAAAAAAAATCAATTATAGAAAAATTTAAATGAAAAATTAATTACTGTAATGATCTTGTATACTTGTAACGTTTAGCTTTGTATTTGTAAGATCGGAGGTCCCCTTGGAGCTTTACATACGTAGAATATATTTTATATTTAATTCATGCTGCAAGAAAAAATAAATTAATTAATTAAAATAAATAAAAAAATTAAATAAACACCGACTGAATTAATAAGGTTGGATTATGAAATAGTTTTATCAAAGTAAACCTTGATGCTCGCTCGTTTTTTCATTGTTTAATTTCAACATTTCCAGCAAAAAAAAAAAATATAAAGAAAATTACTAGCAACACAATGAGAATATATTTTTTTTGATATTATTATTAAATTTTTTATTGAATTCGTTATTGCAATTGAAGCCACTTGTTTATCATTCAAATTTTTTTCATATTTTAAATAACTTAAATAAAATATACTCTCATTGTTTTTCTTGTAATTTAATTATAATATTATTATATTTTTAAAATGCCTCCGAGTCTGTGTCACATTTTCATCTAAAAATATAAAATATTTAACAAAAAATAATAATAATATTAATGTGTATGAAAATAATGCATTGAAATAAGGAAATAAAAATGATAACGAATAAAATTTACGGTAAATTAGATAATTTATCTAATAATGGATTTAAATAATTAGAATTTAATAATTAATATTAAAATTAATTAAAAATCAATACTGTCATTATTGTTGACATTATAATACACATTTTTTTAGTAATGTAATGTATGGTTAATATACACACAGACACTTACGAAAAAATAATAAGAAATATGAAGTAAAAAAAAAAAAAAATTTATTGATCACAAATTAAACACGTTGCTTTTATTATTACCCAAAATTTATTTTTAAAAATTATCCTAAACTAAATGTTTTCCATCGTTTTATTTTTTTGATATTTTATTTTTTATTTCGTTTAAAATGCAGTATGGTGGCAAATTATTAATATTTTATTGACATTTTTTCTTAATTATCAAGGCCAATAATTGATTTATATGAAATATATATTTATTAAATTAAATTTTTTTGCTAGATTATTAATTTTTATATTTTTTGAATGGGTTATAATGTAGTTATTAACAGCCAATAATTGTGTTCTTGTTAAAATCATAATTAGTTATTTTTAAAACTCAAGAAAATATGTAGAAAAATGGAGGAAACATCGAGATTAAGAGCTTGAATGTGTGGATGTATAAATAACGACTGATTAAATTCTTAAAAAATACAAATTTAAAGAAAAAAAAAAACAATAAAATGGAGGGAATTTTTCAGCTATTAAGTAATTTGAATAATAATTTTTGTACCACTTAAAAAATATCCTCAAACGTAAAAATAAATAATGCAAAGTTTAATTAAGAATTTCAACAGAGAGTATTGACTATGTTATCATAAATAATATGTAATAAATTAAAAAAAACCAATAACCCTATTTAAAAAAAAAATAATAATTAGTTTAAAAAATTTAATTAAAAAATGTTTTTAAAAATTATAGAAAATGGCAATGACAATATTAATAAAATTTTTCAATCAAATTTAAAAAGTCTAGCATTGAAAAGAAACTTGTAAAGGGAATTTATAAATTTATTTAAAAAATATCATAATTTGTAAATATTTAAATGAAAAATAATAATAAGTCGAGCCATTAATTTTTTAATTTAAAAAAAAAAATAAATAATATTTTCAGTGAATTGTAATTACGTTTATGATCCCTCCTTGATAATAAGTTAATTTACCCAAATGATAAATACTTGCCACTATTTATACAATAATGACTGCTAATTATCAATTGATATGTCAAAATAATAATTTTAATAATATTATATTAACGGTGTTGTAGATTAATTGATATTTAAGATAATATTAATCATCTTGCTAATTATTATTATTATTATAAATTATGTAAGTGCGATAATAATATTGTTATGTTGTAATAATAATAGTTGACAAAATTAATTGATCACTCCTCATTAGATATATAAATATATCATACGTGAAATTATTATTGATTAAAACAAAAATTAAACGAAATATTAAAAAGTAAAATTATTGAAAATTTATTGGAATGTCTCCTTTCATCCTATTAGCAATTTTTTTTTCTTGTTTTTAAATTTAATTATTTTTAAATATTTATTATTTATGGATTTTATATTAATTTTCTTTTTTAATATTTAAATGGCTGGAAAATTTTCGTTGAGATGGAATGTTGGATCGATCGAAAGTCGTATAGATTAAATTTTTTTTTAATTTTTTTTTTTTCTTCATTTAGAAAATTGAAAATAGCAGTTAATTTGTTTCTTTTTGAATGGAATATTTTATGAAATGTTAATATAAATTTAAATTGATTTTTTAAATTTTTTTTCTTGTAGAAATTTATTGTCTGTTTAATTTTATTGATTGACAGTCGATAATTACATTTCGAAATTATAATAAATTTTTTTTTTTCCATCTACAAACTTTAAAATAGAATAAAATAATTATTATTTTTTAAATCATACAGTATTTTATGAAACTTTTAAATATTAAATATGTAATAAAAAAAAAATTTTTTAATTTAAATTAGAACTAAAAAAAGACATCAGGTTAAAAAATTAATTGAATTTTTTTTTAACCAAATAATTATTATTTTTCTTGTTGAAAATTTAATTGTTAATTTATAATTTAAATAAAAAATTCATCAAGTTAAAATGTTGTATATAAAACAACAACAATTGACTGAATATTTCAAAGCATAAATTTTTTAAATTTAAAAATAGAATAATTTTTTTTTACTTATATTTAAATAAAACACAAAACAGTGTTTAATATTTTAAAATAAATTTACATACTGCTCTAAAATTAAAATTTAAAAATAGAATATATAAAAATAAATTAATATAATTAAATTTATAATTAATTTATCGATCCAATTCCTTTTCTGTTTTGTTCAACAGACTCTCTACATCAATTGAAATACAAAACTGAAACTGGAAGCCTGACATTTGTGCTTAATGGAGACTCTGCCCCTGGTCCACAGCGATTTTCCTTATCCCACTTGAATTTTCATCCCTACCGACGCTAGGTGTTGAAAACAGAGAAATTAAATATTTAAAAAAAAAAAAAAATGAACAAGAAGCTTTATATAACAAGATATCAAAAAGACAAAAGAGGTGTCCAAGTATTTCAAATAGAAACAAAAAGCTCGAGTACATTTCAAGCAAATCCTTTATTTATTTTTTTTTCTACTCGTAAGATAGTAATATTTTTTTTTTCATTTAAAAATAACTTGAAAGCTTTATTATTTTACTTTTTTAAATTAAACAAAAAATAAATAATTGTTAATGACATTTGAATATTATATTAATAGATATACAAATGATGAATTAGTTTAAAATTAGCTCTGAATTCAATACCTAGATTAATCCTTGATTATTTATTAATTATTTATAATTATTGTTTAAATAATATTATATAATTTTATATTAATGTGTTTTTAGTAAATAAGTATTACGTTATTTTTTGATATTGTATCAGGAACAACTGGTTATCGAACAACAAATGTCATGACAACAAGTATTTCATCAACACCAGGTACAAATGACACTCATGGAATTGGACCACATCGTGTTGCTTATATAGGAACTTCCCATAGTGCAACTAAGTATCATCCCTATGTTCGTTAGTAATAATAACTATTATTATTATTTTTTTTTTATACTCTTTAAATTAGAAATTTAAGAAAAAGAATCCAAAGTTTTCTTCAAGTTAAATTATTCATAAGTAATGATATTTCTTATTTTTTTTTTTCTAAAAAAAGTATTTAGCTTTTTTAAATATTATTCTCAAGTATTTATATTAAATTTGAAGAATTTTTTATTCATTTAAATAAATGACATTGCTCAATAAACAATGAGCACAAATTAATATAAGATTGTATGTTTAAAAAGAAAAAAAAAAAGATATTTTTTCTACGACAAAAAGAGAAAAAAAAAATACTTAAAAACGTATTTATATTTTTACGTTGTTAGTTTAATTTAATATTATTTAAAAAGCTATTTCGTATTATTATTCATGTATTATCATTTATCTTTTAAAAGTCTTCAAGTTTGTATTCTTTTTTTTTTTAAGTTTATCGTTAATTTTTGTTTTAAATAATTTAAACAACTCAGTGGATATTTCATTAACAATGAAAAATAATTTAAAAACATAATAACAATTTCATATTTGTTAGACTTTGAAATACCATTTTTTTTTTCTTTTTATTATTTATCATCACATTTATCAGATATGTACATTGTTATATAAAATGATTCGTACTTTCATTTTATTTAAAAAAAAAAAAAAAAACTACTCGATATTTTTTTACCAAAAAATTTATCGAGAATATGACGAACAAATATAACGTTTGAAATAAAAAATAAAAAATAAAATATAAAATAACAGTGTTTATTTATTATTTAAAAATCAAAAAAATATAAATGTAAATATTATTTTCAGTCTAGATGGAGGGATTCACGTGATGCAACATTTATTACAACGATGCTTGACATTTTTATCATGAAAATCTTGCTCCAATAATTTTCTTATAGACTCTAAAATTCAAATAAATAACTAGTAAATATTTAAACAATCATAAACTACATATAAACATAAAAATAAAGTAACATTTTATTACCAGCAATATTTTTTTTATCAATAGCAACGAGAGCATCATGTAGTTCTTTAAAAAATTGAGTATTTTCAGAAAGACCAGATGTCCATATCACGAGCATTCTGTATCCATGATCTTGATAACTTGAAGAACCTATAAAACAAATAAAACAATAAACAATTAAATTTTAAAATGTTAATTAAAACAAAAACAATTAATATTTATTAGTTATTACCTGTATGTTGATGTTCAATAGCTTGTATTTGTTCTTGAGTAAAATCCCAATGGATAGCTAATTTTTTCCAATCACCAGGACCAAGTTCATCACGTGCCAGTCTCTGGAGTATATGTTGTACATGCTCAGCAATACTATCATTATTTTCTTCATTAATTTTAATCCCTTGTGACTCATCAATCCATTTTCTTCTTACATCATTATTCTCAACAGCATTTCGGTCTTTCTAAATATGTTATTTATAGTTTTTTTTTTTTTTTTTTAAATTCATTTACTTAATTACATATTAATATAATTTAATTTAGTATTTACTGGATATTCAAGTCGTGCTGTTTTTATGATCATATCAACAATAGCTGTAAAACTTCCTCGAGCAGCAATGTAAAGCAATGTATTTTTTCCACCCTAAAAAATACAAATACATATATTTTTTTTTGTTTTTAAACTTTTATAAACAGACACACGTCAAGTTTAACAAAAATAAAAAAAACATGTAGCTTTTTTTTATTTTAAAATTGATATATGCACTTTTTCACGTTGTTCGATATTTGCACCAGCTGCTAATAGAAGTTTACAAACATCAGTATGACCCATTTCAGCAGCAATGTGAATTGGAGTTTGAAGCCTCTTTAAAATTAAATTCAAGGTCAGTAGGATAATTTTTTTTTTTTATTATTTATTTTAAAAATAAATTAATTAAAAAGTAAAAACTCACTGAATTGAAGCAATTTAAATTTGCATCATGTTTTATCAATATTTCAACTGTATCTATTTGATTATTTTCACATGCAAGATGTAGTGGAGTATTACCAGCCTGAATGAAAAAAGAAAAAAAAAAAAAAAGCATATATTATTAATGCTTATACTGGATAATAAAATTTGTTATTTGCTAGAGTTTATTTTTATTTTTTAGAAATGAAAACTCACGTTGCATTGAATATTGATACTCAATTGATTACCATACTCAAGAATTGATTGGAGAATTCCATTACATCCTTGACTTGCTGCAACATGAAGTGCTGTCAATCCAACTTTATCAACAACTTCAACATTTGCACCAGCTTTTAAAAGTGCCTGTGCAATTTCTGTATGACGTGATAAAGTTGAAAGATGCAGTGCTGTATTACCATCGATATTTTGATGATTTAATTGTTCGTATAATTTAATTAGTACTTCAACAGCATCAATATGACCATGTTCACAAGCACAATGAAGTGAATTTTGTCCTTTCTACAGACAAAAAAAAATACATAATACATACCTTGATAAATAATAATTGATAAAATAATTTAAAAATACAAAATCAATTATAAATTTAATTATTATAGACTAATTAAATTTTTTATTATTTATGATATTGTTAAGCTAGCTATAAATTTAATTTGCTTGTGTTGATTTTAATTGAATAACTCACTTGGTCAATTGCATCCAATTTAATATTTGGTATTTTTGACAGTGCGATAATTCCATCAGGACAACCAGAAGCTGCTGCATGATGAAATGCACTTGCACCAGTATTGTCGATTGCATTAACATCTAAATTTTCAACTGCATTTACAAGATATTCAATAACAGCTGCACTATTTCCACGAGCGGCACACATTAACAACGTATGTTTTTTCTATAAATAAAAAAAAGCTTTCACTAAATAATTTAGTTGAATATATTTATTTTTTAAATTATTGCTATTCAGTTTTTAATTATGTTAGGTATTTTTTTTATACAAGTCACATAAGAATTAAAAAATAAAATATAAAAAATTGAAAAAACCATAAGTTCATATTGACAAATCGATACTTTATATTCTCAACGTGAAAATAAACTTGAAATTTTTTTTTTTAAATATAAAATTTACTATAGTATTTTATGAGCTTTTTTTTTTTTAATCTTTTATGTTTCTTTTGTACTTTCAGGTTGATGGGGTCATTGATGTTTGAGGATGTCTATACCTTATTGACAGCAGAAACATTTGCACCAGCATCGATCAGCAGCTTCACTGCTTTTTGATGGCCATATGATGCCGCCATATGAACCGGTCGCATACCAAACTTTAAATCCACAAATTTATTAATCATTTTTATATTTTTAAAATAATAAAAAATACCTAGACAATGATTAAATATTGTATAGATGACTATTATTTTTTTATTTTATATTACTAGACAGCTTAAAAGCTTTTTTCTATATTTAATTTACCTTGTCACTTATTTCAATGTCACATTTTGACTCGATAAGCATTTCCATTATCTCGGTGTAGCCTCTTGAAGCTGCCCAGTGAATTGGTGCTCTTCCATACTTGGAAAAAAAAATAATACAATTATATTTATTGTGAAAAAAAAATTCATTGTCCTTGTATTATTTACTCCACTGGAATTTTCGTGTTATGTGTGAATAGATAAAATATATTTTTTCTCACCCTCTTGGATTTAGTTGACGATTTTTTTTTTATTTTTTTATAAAAATGTTTTTTATTCTTTTTTTTTTTTTTCATGTCTCTTTATATCCTTGATAAAAATATTCCCGTTACAAAAAGAAATATCTATTTTGTTATTTTAAATATGCTGATTTTTTTTATTTTTATTTTTAAATTTTTACAAGCGGTGTGAAAAAATTTCAAAAATTTTTTTGGGTCTATCATGGGTTGACATGTAATACCTCTTGTTTACAAAATTATAAAATTTAAAAATCAAAACTATGACCTATTTTTAAATTAAAAAAAATTCTTTAAATATGGATGGATTGTTTTTATTTTATTATTATTTCCCTAGAGAAATAAAATTAAATGGAAATATTTTATTTTTGAAATTGAACTTACGTTGTTTCGAGAATTGACGTTGACTTCTTCCTTCAGTATTTTTTCTACTGTTTCTATTTCATTTTTATACACAGCCTCGTGCAGCAGAAGATCATTCGTCAGAACTGAAAAATTCAAGCGATATATTTTTTATAAATTAAAAATATTAATATTCAATTGGCGAATAGAAACTGATCATAAACATAATTTTATTTTTTATATTTTGCCAATACTAGCACGAGTTTGGAATATTGAGAAAAAGAATTTAACCCAAGGGTCATGTAAAAGTCATACATTGACAAACGAGTAGTCGAGGGATTTAAAAAAATAAAAAGAACTGAAACTTTAAATCATGAGGATCATCGTTAATAATAAATTTTTTTTGAAATTATTTTTTAAATATATAAACATTGTGAGACAAGAGTAATACTTATAAATTCAATTTTTTTTTTTCACCATAATTCAGATGAAAAAAAAAATGAAATGAATATTTAAAAATTAATTTCTTGAATAAGTAAAATTTTTTTTAATTAAAAAATGATAAACAGTTGTTTTTTTGTTTACTAAAATAAAATTGCATAAATAGGTAAATACAATAAAAAAACGATTAAAAATGACAAAATAAAAACAATACTTAAAAATTAATTAAATCTTGAAAAATTAAAGTTTAAAAATTATAAATTCAATTCTCTTTTTATTAAATTGAAAATCAATAAATAAACAAATTAAAATGATATTTGAATCAATAAATGATTTAAAAAAAAATTACTTACTTTGATCAGTTTTGTGATTATCATCGACGTCAGATTGTAGATTTAAAGGGCTTGGTATATTCGTCATTGTTGAATTTGATTGTTCGTTCTCAGTCATATTTACCATCAACTCAACTCTAGGAATAAAAATAAATAAACAAATGAATAAATAAATCGAAATAAATAAATACACATTCGAAAATTTATTCCATTAAAAAAAAATATTTCTGAGTATATATTTCATGAAACAATGCTTTTATAATTTAGACGACACTAAAAGTTTTAAAATTTAATTTCCAGTATTTCAATTTTATAAAAAGAAAAAAATAGAAAAACAAACTATTTATTAGCAACAATAAAATAATCTTTTTATATAAAATTAATATAAAAAATAAATAAATATTATTCTAAATTATTGACCAACTTTAATAAATATCTTAAACTTTGAAAAAAAAAAATTAAAAAAAGCTCATTGTTGTTATTGTTATTATGAAATCGATAATGGAATTATCCGAGGTGTTTCCGGAATTCAATACCGAATAATAGATCGACTCAATGGATTGAAACTCCATTGTTATTAAAATAAAATATGTAACAATAATTATGTATGTGGTAATGGCCGATTAATAAATGTCATGTATTTATAATTTTTAAGCATAACTAGGTCACTTGTATATGCACCAGGTGTTTAAAGCACTTGAATTTGTCGTTTTAATTTTTGCTTTTTTTTTTAAATTTATTTGCCAAGTATTCATTGTGTTGATTTATCCACATTTGAATTATTAAATATAAATTTCTAATAATAATTTTTAAAATCAATTTGGTATTTTAATTTTTAGAAATAACTTTTATCTTGTATTGATTTAAATGAACTCGAGTTATCAGTGCAATGGACTTTTCAAGTATTATAAATGCCAAATTAAAAACTGTAACAACTTTTATGTATACTTTTTTAGCGATATTATAAGTTTAACGAAACACTAACTTTAATATATTTTAAATTTAAAGAAAAGTCATTTTTAAATATTTCTTCAACTATTAAATCAAAATAACTAAAAAAACAATACCTTTAATTAATTTTTCTTGACAAAATAAATAAAAAAACTCAAAAAATAATAATTGCAAATGTTTTTTTTCGACTAGATAAATAATAAACTTCGAAAGATAATAATTTTGAATTATTTTTTAGACAAGATAAACAATAAAGTTCGAAAAATAATAATTTTAAGTTATTTATTCAACTCTATAAATAATAAATTTAAAAAGATATCCTTTATTAAAAAATCAAAATGACAATAATATTTTTTTGACTATATAAATGATAAAAATAATAAAATACATTATTTTAATTTAATAGGCGTAATAAAACAACATTAAAAATTGATACACAAGTAATTAATTGATCGTAACCGAAATGCTGTCAGATAGATTGAAATTCTGTATTCCATTGTCATCATTGTGGTAACATCTACAATTTAGCTGACAATGCATTTCATATTTATCAGAGATAATTAATAGTTTTTTAGTTAACATTTAAAAATTATTATTATTAATTCATTATTTATTTATTCAAGCTGAAATATTTAAAAATTAATTGCCTCAAAAAATACAATTAAAAATTTTAAAATTCAATTTTATTATACCTCAGTAAAAATAAATAAATAAATAAAGATATTTAAAAATAAATTGCATTGATAAATAAAATTAAAAAACCATCAAAAAATTATAAATTTATTTTTAATAAATATCAGAATACAAAATAAGAAAAACACTGTTTAAAAATTAATTAGATTTTTTTATAACTAGACAATTATAAATTTTCTTTTCGTCAAATAAAAATAAATAACAGTGTTTAAAAATGAATTGTAGTTTTTATTATTAAATGCATTTTTTAAATGATTATTTTAAAGGCAAAATAATAATATAATAATTAAAAAAAATATACAAATTTGTAGTTTTTAATTACAGACTAATGAGGCTGTATTAAATTATGTGTTTAATAACTTTGAGGGTTTCATATTCACCAAATATAATACTGAATAATTATCTGGATAAAATTTGAAAGTTGAAAAATTATTATTATTCTTCTTGTCTATTCATAAACAATTTTAATGAAATTCTCAAGTGACTTTTTTTTCCGACACATGGATAACGAGTTATACACAAAAAAAAATTCAAGTCTTTTTCATTTTTTTTTTTGCATAAATTTAAAAGAAACTCAAAAAATTATTATCAAGTTAAAAAAGAATAGAAGAAACTTGTTTATTTTCAATGGAAAATTTCAATTGAAAAGATGAAAAAAAATTCATTCATTAATAAAATGTTTACTTTAAATTATTAACGTGTATGATTCTTTTTTTTTTTTTTATAATTTTTTCTTTTTTATTCGTTTTTTATTTTTTTTCAACAGTAATTTATTTCTTTTATGCTTTTTTTTGTTGTTTTTATTGTTCTCAGTATTTAAATATTTAAAGTGAAGTTCACATTACTGTTGTAGAAAATATTTTATGCCTACTTGAGTTTCTCTCTGTGTGTTTCCCTGGACTCGTGTTTTTCTCCTTTTTCTCATTCATATAATCTTCACTATTTTTTTCTTCTACAAAACCTGGGGCCTCATTGACCCATTTTAATAATCCTTTGGTATACGTCAGACTTTAATATTCTCAATGAAATTACTCGGTACTTTTCAGTCTTTGTTTTTTTTACGTGGTTCAATTAAAAAAAATAAAAAACAAAATTACGTTTTAAAAATACGAAATTATAATTTTTCTATTTCTCAAATTAATATCAATGATAATTTAAATAAACAATCATAATATTAACAACAATAATTTGAATTTCAATAATTAATAATAATTAAAAAAAATAAAAACTCATAAAACTTGGTTTGGGTAATTTTTCGTGATAAATAATTCATTAATTGTTGTTTGAATAACATAAGATGTTTATTTAAATACTAAATTCAAATATAAACAAAACTAGTCAAGAGTATTTTGACAGTAAACACAGTAAAATGATGAATGAAAAGAAAAAAAAATATATATATTTTAATGTGAATGGGAAATTGAAAAGCTGTGTAAAGTGTTGAGCTTGTAGTTCCTTTGTGACAGCTTTGTCAGTGTCTTGGCTTGAGATAACATTATGATACTTTAAGCTCAATTAGTTAACTAAAAAAAAAAAAAAAAACATATACCTATAAACCCAAAAGAACAATTTAAAAAAATTTTTATAAAAAAAATTAATATTCCATTTTTGTTATCAATAAATAAAAAAGCAAAAAAAAAAAAATATTATCATTTATTTGAATCAGTGATTTTAATTAATTAAAAAAACCAATTAAATTTACAATTAAAAAAAAGAAATAAAATTCAATTTGAATTACATACATATATTGTTTTAAAAAAAAAAAAATAAAACAAGTATTTTCTTGTACTCGAATGTAAATTTCATTGAATTTAATTAATTTTAAAAACTTACTTTTTTTTTTTTTTTTTTTCAATGTTGAATTTGACGTTAAAACTTTAATTTAATGAATAAAATATTTTTCAACATTTTTAATTAATACAATATTTAAATTTTATTTAATTTCCGTTGTTAATTATTATTATTATTATTTATTTGGACGTTTATTTTTTTTTTGGGGCTCGGTTGTTGACGGCACGGTTTGCGACATGCTACTGAATTGAAAAAGGTGTGTGTTACCATTGGCAACTCATTTACTTTTGCGCCTTTAAACATGGCGCATCCACGTGGTCAAATAACACACTAGTATTATCATCAAAATCATCAACATCATCACCGTCATCATCATCATGTACTTGCTGTTTGATTTAACACTGTACAAATTTTCATTTGCATATCGAAAATAAACCAATTAATTAAACCAAACTTGTTACAAATCAAAAATTAAAAAACTAAAAGTATAAAAGTAAATTAATAACTTTGTAAAATTTAATTAAACACTTATTAATTTATTGAATTATTTAAAATACCATATATTTTATTAAAAATTTCAAACATAAATTATCAAACTTTAAATTTAATTATTAATTTAACCAAATAAAACTTTTTTAAGCCAATCAAGCCAAATAAGTTTTTCAACTTTTTTAACTTTATCATATAAATTGATCTCGTTGGTCAGAATCACGTTCCACTTGGTATCTTCATTTACCTCATCCCCATAATTTTTCGTTTGAATGATTTCATCTCTATTCTAGAAAATACAAATTAATCAATGTATTTAATTATTTCATTTACTTTAAATTATTATTATTTATATCTTACAAATAATTTAGTGAATTTTTAATTAACAAATTGATGAATAATTACCGTTTTTCTCATGCGATTATAATTATCGTTGTATATTCTTGTTCCATTCTTACGGTAATATGGAAGCTCTGATGTACCATGAAGAATCAATGTGACATTTTCAATAGATCCATTATTCCATGCTGGACCAATCTAATGAAAAATCCAAAAAAAAATATTAAAAATATGTTAATTAAGTAGTTTAATGATTATTAATAAAAGCTCTAGACATGCAATCTATGTTTGCCTTGAACTTAATCATTAACTTACCTCATCAGTTATTTTCAAACTCCAAGTACCCAATGGTTTTTCACCCCACGTTGCTACTGACATGAATTTCCACCTATTGAAACCCTCATTCGAATCGTCCAGTTGTCGTGAGTATAATATTTGCACCCTCGTACCTGATTTAATTTATCAATATATTTTATCAACATTAATCATTCATGCAACAATTGATTTGTTCTTTTTTTTTTATTATTATTTTATGCTATTTATTTATTGAATCAACATGATTGTATTTTTTTTTTTTTCTATTTTTTACAGTTTGAATTATTAAAAATATAAATTACCAGCAGCTGAGGTCAAATGCATTTTTAGTGATCCACGATTTGTGTATTTTATACTTGTCTCAATTTCAACGTGCTCTAGATAAGCAACTTTAACATCACCCTGAGGACAATTATTTACTTTAAATGTCAAAGTAATTGGTCGACCGTAAGTCAAATATTTCAATCTAAATGTTAAAAAAAATATATTGTTTTTTTAATCTTTGTTGATTGTTGATTTTTTTAAATTTTAAATTGATTAAACTCACTCTTTTTCTGGCTTTACATGGCATACTATTTTATTTTGTATTCTAGTCCAATTGTTGGCTGCTAAAACAAGAGCATGGGCATTCATCAATCCAAATCCAAAACGTGAATTGAAAAAAAAACCAGCTGAATTTTTTATCCATCCTGGATTATTTCTGAATATTAAAAAATAAATATACACTTTTTATACTGTTGTTGATTTTATAATAAAAGTCAAAGTAAAGCTGTGACATTCAGTTAAATTTCTCAGTGGAATTATTGTAGAAAAAGTACTTTAATCTTTTATCCATAGAAAAATAGAAAAAAAAATTTATAAAAATTGAAAAGAAAAAGTCAAAGATGTATACCACAATTTTTCACAATATAAATTTTTTTTCATCACGAATAAAGTGAGTAGTAATCAAAGAGCCAAAGCATAAATAAATAAAAAAAATAAAAATATATTAAAAGGATAAAAATGTATATACCTAAGAGGACTATATTCAGCTGTTTGAACGATGAGATGTTGTACATCTCTCCAGGTCAACTCCTTGCTTGTTAAAAAAAAATTTATTTTCATTAAAAAATTGCATGATAAAAAATACAATTAAAATAAATTATTTAAAATTTTAAAATATATATTTAACTGTTAAAAAATAAATTAAATAAAATAGCAAAAAAAAAAGTCATTCTGTGAGATGAAATTTGATTTTATTACTTCACTTGCAATGCCAGAGCAAGAATTCCCGCAGCGAGTGGAGCTGAGGCAGATGTTCCAGTGTGACGGGTGGTGCATTTATTCTTTAAATCAGTCGTTGCCTGAGGATAATAATAAAACAAACAAACAATCACCAGAGTTCAAGTGAAATTATTTTTAACACAATCTAAAAATTTATTTTTGTTAAATTATTTTTAAATGTTTTTTTTACAATCATTTGGTCTTGATATGCTCCACTGCTGTATGTTGTTGCCATGGTAGCTGTGCATTGTTCACCATACCATGGAAATTTACCAGTTTGACTCGCTGAACCAACAGCAATTGTATAAATACTATTAACATATCCATCACATCCACAATTATCGTTCTGCCCCCAGCCCATATTTCCCAATAATTTGACCCTAACAATCATTTTAAATTCAATCACGCATAACTGTTATTTTTTTCATTTCAAATCGAAAAACAGGAGTTAAAATTTATTTCAATAAATTCAAAGAAAAAAAATGAAAACGTGTTATAAATTATTTATATTTTCTTATCAATGATTGATCATTTTTAATTTGTATAAAATATTATTTGAAAAATTTAAAAAATTAATTAATCATCAAGTGGATTTATTAGAGTTGATAAAAAATAATTACCTTCATGATACCACGTTCAAGTGCTTCAGTGGCAAGCCTACCAGGTGCCTCTAAGCTTTTACCATCATCAGCTGGACCCCATGATGCTGTATAAATATCAATGATATCCTGTCGATAGCCAAGTGCCTCACCCTCAACTCTATCATTAACAATTCCATCGAGTAATTTTATTCCACCAATAGAAGCTTCAAATGCCACTCCAACACCGCATTTATGATTATTTGCTTCCATTGCTATTTCACCAGCACATCTTGTACCATGTCCATTCATTCCTATATCATAAAATTCATTTAAAAATAAAAATTATAAATTTAATTTTAAATCATTTAAAACACCTGTTTGTTCATAACGAGGCATTGGATCCATGTCTCCTTCATTGACGTCATAACTTATCTCTGAATTCTAAAAAATAAATGAATCAATAATTTTTTAATTGTTTCGTTTTTTTTTTTTTTTTGTTTCTCTTTGTAATCAATATTATAGGAAAGTTGACATTGTCGTTATAATTATTGTCATCTTGCGGATTTTTAACGTACATAATTATTTATCAAATCCTGATGGGTATGTTCTAGCCCATCGTCGAGAACAGCTACGTTTACCCCACGTCCAGTTACCCCAGCTCGGTAAAGTGGAAGCACATTTAGATCCAGCTTTGGTAGAGCTTTATTACCACGTGTGTCTTGCTGGAAATGGTACAAATAAACAAACCAAGATGTCATATTATTTAAGCCTCAAAAAATATCAATTAATTTGTTTAACAATTATTGGAAATTTATTTAATTATTACCAGGTACCATTCTTCATTCCACAATTCATCATTAAACATTTTTTCATTGTTTAAATTATTTTCAATGTCATTATAATTGTCAGGAAAATCAAGCAAACGTTTATCACGTATCAAAGGTTTTTCTGATTCAAGTTTATCAACAAAATCTCTTTTATGACGCTTAAATATTTTTTGTTGATCTGCCCATAGTATCTTGATGAAAATTAAAAATAAAAAATGATAAAATTTAAAAGAAATTTAATGTATTTTTAATATTTAAATTTAAACTAACTTTTGAGCTTTTTTTTTCAATTGAAATATTTAAATTTCCTCTTTTTCTAGATTGACTGTTGTTACGTCGCCATAAATAAGTGTCTGGAAAACCAAGTACCTTTAAAATTGAATAAAAAATTAATAAAACATTTATTTAATTTTTATTTTTAAATATAGTATAATTAATGATAATTAATATTCAATTTTGAAAATTGTATTTTATAATATGGTACCCTTGTCAAGAGGGCTTGACATTGTAAAATCCCTCTGTGTTTTAGGGTTGGCTATTCCCAAGGGTCTCAAGTTGGTAACAGGAAAACACGAGATTCCAGTTGGCCCATCATTTGTATATGTGTGTGTATAAAAAAGCTCAAAAAAGCTCAAAAAAAAACTATCTCACAACATTTTAACCATTGACATTATTTACGATAGTAAATAAATAAATACTGTGAAAATAACACCACGTGGCACATGACAGCTTGACTGTTGATTTTTTATTACACTCACACTCGACCTGAGAGGTTTTTAAAATATTTCAAATATACACTGCACCTGGTGCATCATGTCAAAGTGACTCTATTACAAGTGATACAACACTTGATGTGTTCCAATTTTTATTTAAAATACATGAACAACTATTAAAATTAAATTAAAAAAAAAAAATAAATAAATAAAACTAACGATTCAATCTTGAACAATTTAAAAATCAGATCATGAAAATTTTATATTTTATTCACACAAGGTGAACATGTCGGAGTGGTAACGAGGGTTGGAAAATGTCGAAAGAAAAAAAAGTTAAAAGACAAAAATAAAAAAAAAAAATGTATAAAGGCAAAAGAAAAGTGATCATTTTTTTTTTTCTTTATTTTTGCAATGTCATTGCTTGGCGATCAACGGACGATCCATCTTATCGGTATTCAGATTGTGTAGGTTGGCAGGTCCAGGGGGAATATTTGAAATGAGCTGAGGTGAATGTGTGCGAGTTTGTTTTTCATATATATATGCATGTAAATGTGTATATAGATGTGTATGAATCAAATTGAAGTTGAGAAAAAGATAGGTTGAATTGTGAGAGGGTGAAGAGACAACTGTATACTGGGCTAGATCGGGTATTTTCGCAGTCCATTTGTTTTGATCGGATTTCCAACTGTCTCTGACGTAATCCCAATGCCAGTAAGCTTTATCCCTCTTTCATCCCTCTACACCTCTTTCATCCTAGTACACCTCTTTTTCCCTCACTTGGTTATTTCTATCTTTGTCATTCTCATTATTTTATAAATCCTCTCTTGTGTGGGTGTCGTTGTCAGTGTCTCCAATAGAAAGCCACGTCTCCATCACTCTCGACATACCATTCCCCCCTTTTTTCTTCCCTTTTCATTAAATCCATTAACTATCATCATCAGGATTCAACTAATGATTCTTCTTTTTTTATTTTTTTTCGCTTTCAATGTTTATCTTTTACTTTTTTTTTTTTCATCTTGAATTTATTAGATCGTAAAAATATTATTAAAATCATGTTTAATAAAAGTCATATATAAAATCAAATTAAAAAATAAAAAAAAATTAATTTAATTAATATAAATTTAATTTTTTAATATTTGTAATTTAATGTTTTTTCAACTAAATAAATAGTAAGTAAATTTAAACACTGTCAAAATATAAATTTATAAATTAACCTTGTAATTAATGATTTATTAAATAAAAATAATAATAACAATAATATTTCTCCATAAAAAAATTAAAAAAAATTATAAATTAATTTTGTAATAATTTTTTTATTAATCTAAAAAATATTTAAAAATTTACTAAATTAAATTATAAAATAATTTTATAAATACTTTTTAAATTTTTTCAAATTTCAAATAGATAAATAATTTACACAAATTAAATAACAATATAATAAAACAATAAAAATTAATAAAATTTAATTAAATATTGTATTATTGTTTTAAAATAATGAAAATTTAAAAATAGATAAAAAAAAAGATTAAAAGATTGATTGATCTAAACTGACAGTATTCAGGATGCTGGTGAGATGTAATACAGGAGTTGAATTTACGAGGGGGTTGGTTTGAGCGTTAGAGTAACGTTAACGAATAATTACGTTATAGTGAAACTGTGTTGGTCCTAGACCATGAGCTCTGCCTTGACGTCGTTCATCCGGACGTGGCAGACTGAATCTCCAGGGTAACTTTCTCTCTCTTTTATTCTCTCCACAAATGTAATACACTTGTATATGTTCATGTACACATATAGACATTATAAATACATATGTAGAGTACAATGTGAAGCTTTACATATCTACCTTGACTATTCTGATGCTTTTTAACAGTACATATATATAGTGTATACTTTTCTCGGTTTAAAGTTCCTCTCCACACACAATATATCTCAAAACCACACAATTCTACATTGCACAAAATGCGTATCTGTCCTACCATGCAATATATATATTTCAAAATTAGACGCATAATTAAGTTTTGTCGAAAAATTTACCAAAACTGTCAGTCTTGAAATAAATATAATACAAAAAAAAAATAATAATATACAATTTTATATTTCTCACTCTTAAATGCATTTTAAATCTCTGAGCTTTTGTAAATCTTTTAAATTTTACTGTATACATTTGAATAATTCAAGCCAGTCTTTTGCATGAGATCACAAGTATTTTTTTTTTTTAACTTTTATGCTTTTTTTTTTTTTTATATTTATATTAGATTTTTTAGTTTTTTATCTTCACAGAGTATGACATGGTGGATAGTCATTTGTGGTATTAAATAATATAACGTTTTAAAAAATTCTCTGTGTTAATTTTTTTTTTTTTATTTTTTTTATTTCTTCATCCTTGTATATGTGGTCACTTGAAAATTTAATTTCCCGTGTGTCTTTGTAGACTCGAGAATACCACACGAAGCCTTGAGTAATTTTTTTTATTTTCTTTCAACTTTTTTTTTATTACTTCTTTTTTTTTTTTATCATGCTACTGGTTATACTTCCGGTCACTGAATTTTACTGCGAGTCTAACGTGTCACAGAAGTATAATCCAAAAGATCTTTGGCACCAACACTCTAGTACTTTTTTTTTTTTACTTTTTTAATTTAAATTTTTTTTTGTTTTACTTTTTTATCTTGCAACATGTCAAATATAATTCTCTTTTACATATTGTTGTTATTGTATTTGGTATTTATTTGAATAAATATATTATTTATAATACAATGTGGTATATAAAATTTTAAATTTATGAAACCGTAAGTCATCAAGATATTAATCGAAACAACATATGTGCGCTTATTTCCGGAATGTTTGGCGAACACTTGAAAATATATTGACTCTTATCAGATTATCTTTTCTTTTCTTTTCTCGTTTGCATTTGATTTTTTTTTTTTTTGCTGTCGTTTCGATGACGTTGCTAGGATTATTATTTACAGTTAACTCGTGATAATAAAAATAAAATCATATCCACTTTTATATTTTACCATTTATTTTTTAATTCAAAACACTGAAAAATATTATTAATGGTTTGACACATTTTTAATACGATTTTTCAACAAATAAATAAATAAACAAATGTGACTTGTTGAATTACGATTATTTTGGTCTATTGTAAACTATGATGTATATGTTTTTGTGCATTTTTTATTTTCCAAAAATATACTCTGTTTATTTTACAACTGTAACTCTGTAATTTTTTTTTTTTTTTTTAACTGACTTATTAAACAATTGTTCAACTTTTAATTGCATTTTTTTTATGAAATTTTTAATTTTTGTTTTTTTCTTTATCAAGTTTTTTGGGATACAATTCACAGTAATATAATATTTTTTTCTTGAATCTAATAAATAATAATTAACATATTCAAGAAGAATAAAATATATCTAAAATATATTTGAATTATTTTAAAGATAAATCAAAATTGCATTTATTTTTTGGCAAACAAATTTTAAATATTTTTTTATTTATTTTATTTATCAAGATTGATCCAGTCTTCTCAATTTTTTTCACGACTATATATATTTTTTACATGACCATATTCATAATATATAAAAAATATAAATTATATTTAAAATATCATCAAAACTATTATATGTAATTTAAATTGAAGAATCATTTTTTTACGGAGGTGGGATAGGCGCGAAGCGCCCCACCTAGTATTTTAAATATAATCAAATGAATTTAATTATAAAATATATAATATGGTTGTATTCATCGTTGAAAGTACATCCCAAGAATTTCAAGATACACAAATTGGCAAAGATAAAATATATCCTGAAGCAACCATAAAATATATATATTATATTTTAAACATTATTGCTTTTTAGTAATTTATTTGAATTTTTAAATGAATAATTAATTGAAAACACATACCCTTCCATGAAAAATATAGAACAAAAAATAATTAACGGACTTAATTTATAATATATATTTCATGTTTTTACTATTTTTAAAAACTTTCTAGAAAAGCAAGAGTTGGAACGATGCAAGTGTCTCGACAATTGGCTACGTAGTGACAGGTGATTGTTGGACAATTAGTATCAGAGCGTGTGTCTTTACTGGTGTTTTATTTATCCCCACTAAAGTCAACATGGCTAAAGAAGGGATGAACAAAGCCTCCATTTACAAGAACAAAGTTGGCTGGTGACGTTGACTAAAAGAAAAACGATGTTTAATGGTTTAAGAATGACAATTACAATTGAAGGATTAGATATATTGGAAACAATTTAACATGTGTCTGTTGGATATATTTTTAATTTTAAATTGAATAATTATTTACAATTAATTATTATCTATATTGTTTTTATTTAAAAAAAAATGTTCTATTTTTTGTTTTTTATTTTTATCATTCACTAATATTTTATCTATCTCAAAAATTCTTTAAGCTTTCTATAAAAACATTAAAATTTTCTTCAAAGAGATAACACAGTTTTGCTTAATTTATTTTTTATTCGGCAGTGAATATCCCACTTTATCTTTGATGAAAATTGGAGCAACGATTTGCATATTTTCATGCAATTTCTCGTAAGATGATTCCGAGGCAAATGGGCTTGTAAAAAAAAATTATTAAATGTTAAATGTATCAATCGAAAAAAGCCCTCAACAAAATAAATCGATATGTAAAATAATAACAGCAGTTGCGACATTATTATCAGCTGAATATTAAATATTCATATTTGATATTTAAAAAAAAAATCAGACTAAATATAAATTTTATGTTGGAAGATAAAATTAATTTTTTTTAATGCATGAAAATATATATTTTTTAAACCACACTAAGGCAATGAAAAACCATCAATTTTAACATACTGATAGTATCAAATTTTGACCCTAATTCGTAATATAAATTAACCATAAATTTTCTATTTCAAATATTAAAAATAAAAAAGGGACATTAATTTTCTTGGCATTTCATTTGATTACATTTTACCAGAACATTTGCCAGAGATGTTAAAATATTTTTTTTCATGGTAGAAAAATCAAACGAAAATAATGGAAATAATCTTGAATGATTTTTATTTTTTGATAATTTTTTTTTATTTGATTAATGATGTAGAAAAAAAAAAAAGTTTTAATCAATAAATGTAATTTTTCATTATCTGTCGGAGAAATATTGCTTTTGTTATTAAATAATATTTAAAATTTTAATAATGTTGAATTAAATAAATAAGTAGAAATATGAATTCCATCTGGTTAATTGTCAGAATTTAGCTGGTTAAATAATTGTTCATAGAAAATTGTCACGTAGCAATGCAGCAAGGGTAGTATAGAGATAGTGAATGTTGAATTTTGAGTATGGAAAATAGTGGTTTGATGGAACGAGGGTTGGACTTTTTGGATAAAACAAAACCATTAGATTGGCTAATTACAAATATACGAGTATTTCTGTCATCTTGAAATTTTGCGGATAATTTAACTCAACTAATAAACTTTGACCCATTGAATTCAAATAATAATCATTTTAAAAATTTCATTGGAAAATTCTTTAATAATTAAACACATTAATTATTTTTAAATGAAATGTATAACAAAATTAAATGGAATTTATATAAAAATTTTATGATAGCTTTTTTTACATTACAAGTTTTATTTTAAATCTTATTTTATTTTTTAAATAAATTATTTAATTTTTATAACGTACTGGGAATTTTTACAGAATTAATATTCAAAACTTACTGTTTTAAATATTTTAATTATTGTTTTAACTATTACTGTTTTAATTATTTTTTAATTTGAAAAAAAAAAATTATTTTTATAGATGTTAACATTTTTTTTATAGATACGCCAACTTAAAATATACATATATTTTTTATATGTAAACATGTATACACATAAACAGCTTTTGAAAATAATTATATAAAAATTATTATAAAAAGCCTAATTTGTTTTATTTTATTTTCATATAAAAATTTATATTAATATAAAAAATTTATATTTTAGTTTTGCTAAACCAGTTGTACTACCCAGGTAGAAACTAAAGTCAATTCGACGTCAACTTGATGTCTCTGAGGTTTCAAATTGACATTATTTTCTACCTGGGTAGAACAAAAAAAAAAAAAGCTTTGCAATATGAAAAAAAGCCTGAAATTTTAGGTATGATTGTACCAAGATTTGCAGATATTAACTCAGATGAATATGTAGCTGCAGAAATGCGTTAGGCAATGAAAAACATTCGAATACAAAAATGAAAAACACATATTCGAATAATGAAACTGGTCTTGATGAAATTGATGATAGTCAAGGTTCTGAACAAACAGTAAAACTAAACTCTGGTGATGAAGTACGAAAAGCTGTTAAAAATCTGCGACTTGGTGGAAATATTTCTCCGCCATTACTCCGGCTTTCTCCATCCATTTCCTGAGAAATAACTCCGGCATGAGATTGACGACGGAGAAAATACTCCGGCATGGAATTAATGCTGGAATTTTGTCGTCTTCATTGATCTCATGACGAAATAATTTCTCCGACAATGAGCCAAAAACAGAGTATTGCCGGAGTAATATGTCTACCAGGGTTACACTGAAAAAACGGTGCTCCTGGCGCTATGGCAAAGGAACTATTGTCCGTTGCTATCATATATACAAATAAGCTATCTCGACTACAATGACCCCCAGCATTTGACTGCTTAGCAAGCTGTGTGTTGACACTTGATGAAAATTTGAAAAATAAAAATAGTAATAAAAAAATCACTTAATGGAAAAAAAAGGCAATTGAATAGAATTTCAAAAGGAAAAAATGATAAAAATTTTGATGCTCCTATTGTTGCTCCTGTTGCTGAAACAAGTGCCGGTACAAATAAACAAAAAGAAAAAAAAATCAATAAAAATTATCAACCACAAAAAAAATAAAAGGAAACCATTATTGCCCTTGGTGATACCAATATTTCAAAGTGGATGCGTGGTTACATCCGTGTGTCACTAACTAAAATTAATAAAGCTGAATTCAGCTCGACAATCAAAATCGAAAACTGAAATTTTATACACGGATCAATTTAACACAACAAAAATGTGCAGTATATGCAGTGGTCAATGTACTAAAAGCGAATCACCGGAACTTTGCCAGAAGAAAGACTGTCGAGTTACTTGGAACAGAGATGTGAATGAAGGCAGAAATATATTAATCCTTGTTTTAATTCCTGCGAATGTAACTTGTAATTTCAAATGTTTCAAGAATGGCGCGTGGACAAGGAATATATAGGCGGTCCTGATCAGCAGCGTCTTTTAGATGGCCATGGACCTAATGGAGTGCTTATGTAACAATTGTTGCAACTCTGTTGGAAATATTACTCCGGCATTACTCTAATTTTGGCCCATAGAAATTACTTCAGCATGAGATTGATGACGGAATATATTTGTTGGCATGAAATTAGTACCGGCAAGATTATTTCGGCACGAGATCAATGACAGAGACAAAAATCCAGCATTGATCTCATGCCGGAGTAATTTTTCCGTCATCAATCTCATGACGAAGTATTTTTGCCGTTATCGATCTTATACCGGAGTATTTTCTCCGTCATCAATCTCATCGGAGTAATTTTTCAAGAAATCGGCCAAAAACGGAGTAATGACGGAGAAAGCTGGACTAATGCCGGAAAAATATTTCCACCAGGGAATCTAAAACGACGTCTGCCTTTTTAACATTTTTTTAAAGTCATAAAAAATAATAAAAAAATACTCTGGATTAGCTAGAAAAGTACACATCAATTGAAATGTAAACATTTTTTTTTTAGTTGTAATATATTCTTTTATCTTTTAAATTAATTTTTATAAATAAAAAAAAAAAAACTTACTCATCATTTAAATATAACTTCAATATAAATAAATATTTTCTTTTTACTAAAAAATTTATTTATAAAGAAATAAAAATAATATATTAAATCAGTATACAAGTTCTCTAAAGCATAATGAAATTGAAAATTGAGATATACAAAAAGACAAATCGTCCGGAGTTTTTTGGTTTGGCAACCACAGGTGGAATTGGAGCGGTAAACATTTTGATGTTTTTTCTTTTCTATCACCCTTATTTTTTCCTCTACCTAAACCGCTGAATTTTTTTTTTTTTAAATATGCCTGAAAGCGTAGATTTTATCCAGCAATTTGAGTGAGCCGCCAGGAAAAAAAATATAAAAAAATATAATAAAAAATCCAAACAACGATATATTAAAAAAAATTAATTTCAGTGCTTTATAAATTTTTATTAAAAACAATTTTTTTGTGTTTTTTTTTAAAGCTCAACTGATGTTTTTTTTTTTTTATTTTTAATTTAAAAATTAAAGTGTGCATTGAAAGATAAGTGAAACAAGAATAGAAAATATTAGACTGTAAAAGCCCAGATGCACGACAGTTATCAGATAATTTTATTATATTAGTTATCTAGAGTTTGAATCACGTTAGGAAACTGCAAGTATTTTGTCCTGGTTTAATGTCATCGTGGTTGAGATACGCAGGTTTCACTTGTGCAACTTGAATCAAACTGTTTGCTTCAATGGTTTCATCGAACAAAAATACAACAAATTTGTTTAAAATAAAAACAGCAACAACAATAATAATTAACTTTTACAAAGTTCAAAATTAATTTTAAGAACACCTAATTGATATTAAAATATTCATAAATTTATATACAGTTATATAATTTATTGACTTTAAATTAATGTAATTATTTTTACAAGTTATCGATGAAAAATTTGTGATGAATATTTATAAAGAGTATAAGAAAATTATAAAACTTTTTACATGATAAAATTTATTTTTTAAATTATTTAAAAATTTATATCAAGGTGCATATATTTAGTGACAAAATAAAGTGAATTTTCGTTGAATACAAAGGAAAATAAATATAATAAAAATGATTAAAGAGAAAAATTAAAAAATTATATCAAAAAATGTGTCGTGTTTGGTAATTTACTTGCAACAATTATAAAGTTCCAAGTTGGAATAGTTGTGAATATTCAGTTGTGATAACATCTATGATCACATAAATTACACTAGTTTCTTCAAACTCTTTTTTAATTTTTTTTATCTATATAAATTTTTCAAATAATTTTCTTTTTTCCAATTTCCTTCTTCTTTTATACTCGCTGTTAGAATTCTTTCCTTTTGTAATTTTTTTTTCTTTTATTATCTTTTTGTTTGAAAATTTCTTCAATTAATTTACATGAAAATTGAATTAAAAAAAAATAGATTAAATTTTTTTTTTAATTGATTAAATAATAAAGGAATAAAAGTTTCGTTTTATATTCATTTCAAGATTATCGGATAAATGATTAAATTGATCGATTCATTGACACACAGTCACATGACTTTGAGAATAAAAGTGTAGCTTAGATAGCCGAGTCAATAATAAAATAAAAATGTTAAAAAAAATGTGTAGACAAATAATAAATGGTTGGTTTATTTAACCCAGAATTTTAATGTGATAAAGAGCCAGTTACTCTGAGATTCTTGTAACATTATTCACCCTCAACCCTTTTACCTTCGTCAACTATTTTTAAACTCTCTTGGTGGTATTATTATTATTTTATTTTTATCGTCAAGCTAAATTATAAAAATTCATCAACGACGTGGTTTGCTTGAAACTAAAGTCATCAACATTTAACAACGTATAATTTTTTTAATTTCAAACGTACTGTTGAAGATTACCCTGAGGAATTAGAAAATCCAGCATCAAGTTAGACACGTTTTATCGCAATAGTAACACCAGTGATTGTGGAAAAATTGCACTTTTAAGATTGCACTCTCAAGTTGTAAATTTGTAATATTAAACGTGTGTTAATTTTTTTAAAAATGACTTAGAAATTCTTTTTTAAAAAAAACATACAAATGTTGGATTTGAAATTTACATTTATCACTGATTTTTTTTTATATATAAATTTTCATGTGGCCAATAAAAGACACCATTTTTCAAAATGATGAATTTCAAAGCCACAATGAATTTTGGTTTTTTTTATCATTGTTGGTGTGTAAAATATATTTTTTCTTTCCCCTGGATGATATTCACTTGAATGAGAAGATGAAAAAAAATGTCCATGCCTCATAACATGCATCCTCGAATAAATAGCCAACGAGAAAGAGTATGTGGCTATTTAGCGCATCTGCTTCCATTCAATATCCAGAATCAGCCACGGGTATATATTTCAACATACGATATTTACAACGTCTGATGGTAAAAACTACGTGACTTTGCTTATTCATTTTTAAAAAATTTATTTTTCATTTTTTGGTAAAAATATTATTACCGGTTTTATTCATAATTATTTCATTTTTTTTTAACGGAACTTGACTAATTACGAAAAATATTTTTCATCTAGAAATTTATTTTTCTAGATTTTCATAACTGATTATAATTTTTTTTTTTAAATTCTAAATTATATTTTTTTAATTTTAAAATACTTGATATATTTTAAAACTTTGGTAGAGTTTTTCTGGAAGAAACACAAAAAAGTAGAGCAAAAAATTTCGAAATAATTTTGAAATATAAAATAGAACATTTGAACAAAAATTCAAAGAATTATTTTCAACACGATAATTTTGTAATTTAAAATATTCCTCCGAACAAATTAAATCCATTTAAAAAAATAGTAAATTTATAATTAAAAAAAAGTATTTTCTTTTGACTATGACAATTATTTTTGTAAATAGATATTTAATTTATATTACGTCAATAATGAAATTTTAAAATTCAACCTTTGTTTCCAATTTAAAGATACATAAACAATAATTAAAGTGTATATAAAATCACTGATTGTATATTTATATAAAAAACATTTCATTAGATGGTGAAAATTTATAAGTAGAAATTGTTTCGTTAAAATTCCATTACGGTATTAGATTTGGGGTATATACGTGAAATTGTTGGAGTCCCCATGGGTCATTGTAGCGTCGATTTCCCACGTGCTTCTCGTATTTTTCGGTTGGTCGATTTACTAAAAGAGATGAGATAAAACCAGGTGGCAAGGGTATTAGATGAAATTCAAGCGAATTAAAGCACCCTTTCATTTGATTTTATTGTCTCATTCTTTTCTTTCTGTATCTTCAATAGTTTATCTTTGTCTGTATCTTATTTTCAGTCTTTCAGTCTGGATATAAGATAAGTCTTTGCCATGATGTTTACTGAAAGTCCAGTGAGTCCTTGAAAATATATACAGTATCTAGTTAAGGTTTTGTTTGAAACCCTTGAGACATTATATATCTCAGTTTTAAAATCATTCGTCTGTATAATATTGAGCGTACATTTATATATACTTGTGTTTACGTTTTGCGAGATGATTTAGTCAGATGGTCACTAAAGTCTCATAAGTCAAACATGTACATTATATTTCGCATGAATAATTTTATAAATCTACAAATATTGATGTGCAAATAGTTGAATACTTGTTTGGATAATAATAATGATAATAATTTTTATTTTTCGAGTTGACTAAATTTTTTCTTGTTAAAATTGACTTGAAAAAATGATCCAAGATTTTTAAATTACTTGACTCATTGTAATTAAATAAATTAACAATTTATTTTTATTTAATTTGCTCATTTGTTAATTTTTAATTATTCATTTGTTTTTTTTTTCTTGACGAAAGTTATGCTTAATTTAGTCGTGCTAAAAAAATAAAAAAAAGACTAAATAAGGCTACATCTGAATAGTCGAAATTGTACTGGTAAATAAAAAAAAAAAAAAGGTATGGAAAACAAAGAGATGAAGAAAAAAAATATATATATAAAATGACAAAATGAAACAACCGGTGCATCCGTCCAGCATTATTTTCTTGGGGGTTGTTTTGGTGTTGTGTACAACCTCCTCACCTATACCTATATTTTCTGGCAATTTTATATATTCTTGCTTTTTATTTTCTACTTTGCGACATACTTTTATTTTTATTTTTTCTTATTTTTTGCTTTTCTTTATAGTTTAATGTTAAAACGAGAAAAAAATTATAAGAAAACAAGGCCGAGGTAAGTTTGATTTTTGGGAATGCAAAATTAAAACAAAGAAACAAAAAAAAATATAAATATACTTTCTTTTAAAAAAGAATATCTTTCAATTTTACATTTTGATTAAAAAAAAAATAATGATGAAAAGTGTAAATATAAAAGAGCATTGTTGACCCTCCAATTGACAAGCTAGTTTCTCATTGTTTTTTTTTTGTATTATTGTCATTCGCAATTACAAAAATTGTGGAGTAAAAAAAAATGAGAAAAAAAGGACAAAAATAATTTGACAAATAATTTTAAGCATCAATTTCAATATTGCCATTCATTTGTAAGAGTAAAAAAAAAGAATTAGAGTATAAATAAATGAGTCTAAGATAGAATGAGATGGTTGATAATAATGATGGTTGTAAAGGTGAGTCTTATCGTTTTTGGCGTCTATGAGAGAAGCAACCGGAAGACTTATCAGGACTTTGGATTTGAGAAAGAGGGTTTAGAAGAAGGTGGATGGCTTATTCGTAAAGGTTATCATGGTCGTGGAAACTTAAACAAAGTTGTGTTAGACAGTAGAAGGGACACATTCACGGTAGAATAGAGCTTATTGAATCTCAAGTGTAACGATGAGCAGACACTGTATAGATCACTCTGATATAGTCGATCTAAATCTTTCAATTTATTTAAATATTTTATTTTTTATTCTTCTTACAATATTAGTTTTCATCCAACAAAAAAAATAAAATCTCTCCTTGAAAATTAAGTGAATATTTTATATTCCAAAAAAAGAAAAATATATACAAAAAAAAAAAAATAAAATTGTTACATAAAATTATTTTATTATTATTGTTTTTTTTTTTTCATGTATATTTTTTTTAAGTAGCTAAAGCAAATTTTCATTCTCGCTGAAACAACGAGAGTTTTACATGTTACAGACACAATTACATAAAAATTATGCAATTTCTAGTGGTACTTGAGTCACTCTTTAGTTTTCTCGTTTTACTCGAGTATATGCAGCACGTGCTAAATGTCTAAAAAATAAAAAAACCCATAGATAAAATAAAAAAACAAATTAACGAAAAAAGAAAATGATAAAAACAATTGGATAAAAAAAATTTTAATAAATAAATTATTAAAAAGTTTATTAGATGTTTGTGAAAAAAAGTGTGAATGAAGAAAGATTGTATGTTTGTTTTAACAAATGTGTAGGTGGCCTTTAGGTGGACAAAGTTGAAAGGGATGTTTGTTTCATGCGTGTTTATGTTTGTTTAAAACTGGAACAAAGAGACGCTTCAAATGACAAATGCCAAAAGTCTAGGTCAACACTGAATTCAGTGGTAAACGTAAAAAAAAAAAAGCGCAAATTTTTTGCTCTTTATGCTGAAACAAAATATACATTTTAAATATTTTATATATTTTTTTTTTTGATATTGTATATGAATAAATATTACACATAAATTGTTAAATAAATTCATGTGTAATTTTAAACTATACAGTGAGTGAATATAGTGAGTCAGTGAATAGTTTTATCAAAATTTGAATTTTCCATTTATTTTTCAATTTCCTTTTTCATATATATTATTATTATTAATATTTTTTTATTTTGTGAATTTTCAACAATGGAATATTGTAAAATATCTGAATTTATTTTTGCCTTTTGGAATGAGTTAGTTATGTCATATAGAGAAAATGTTTTGGGGTATTTTACAAGGGTAAGGACATGTGTTAATAATTATTCAACTGGATCGATCATGCATTTCTGTTTTTGATATATTACCAAGGAATTAATCAAAATTGCGTTATCGATTAATCATCAGAAATTTCTTCTCTACACTGTGTTATTATTATTTAAAAAAAAAAATATATAATGATAATTGAAGCCATAATTTTATGTGCGAAACGAAGTTATAAATATATATTTTTTTTTGATAATAATATTATAAAAATTAACGGATGAATTATTTACAAATAAATGTAAATAAAATATTTTGTAAATTTTCTATCTTGTTGTTAATAATATAAAAAAATAAATATAATTTTTTTTTAAATGAATAATTCAATTTATTATAATACAAAATATAAATTTATCCTCTAAGTTAAATTTTTGTCTTGAAATAAATTTAACAATTGAAAATAAATTATTTAAAAAAATGCCATAACACTGTAATATTAATAAATGTTTATATTTTCTATTCAATTTTATTTAATTCATAATAAAAGTTGATTGGGTAATTTAATTTGTTAATTGTTATGAAGAATATAAATTTTTTTATCGACATGATATTCTGATAATTTATAATGAATTAATTTAAATGAAATAGCAAAGTAAAATTGTAATTAAAAATAGTAAATTAAATTTTATAGATAAAAGGTGATAATAAGTGTGTGAAAATGGATACAAATAATTATTTGGAATACTTTGAGAAAAGTGGTTGTGATTAAACCACAAATGGGCTTTATATGTATCCTTGTTAATTTAGTTAATATCAGGTGGGTTATCGTTCCCATGGGATGAAACTCGTCTCTTCCACTTGTTCTTCTACTTCTCTGTTACTCTGGTGCATATAGTGCTTAACAGTTAACATATACATAATTATATATAGTTGTGTGATAAATAATAATTTACCAGAACCTCTTGGATAATATTTCAGGCAGATTATTATACTGCACTTTGTTCTTTATCATTTAAGTTTTTATTCATGCACTTATGCGAATTTAAAATAAGCTCATGAACAGTTTGCACAATTATATATTTGCAATTTATGTGATTAATGAATGATTTTAAATTAGTCAAATACACTTTGAGACAATCCTTTTTTAAGTTTAGTTCCTAGGAATAAAATAAGATTGAAATCTTGAAAAAATTACAAAGTGCATTTAGTGCTTTTTAGCTCATTAAATTTATACAGCTGGAAAAAAATATAACACCGAGGATATTTGTGCTTAAATTATTTAGAATCTTTTCCTCTATTATCCTGTAAATTTTTAGAAAAATTCTTCGGTGCGTTTAATTACAAGAAAAAAAAATATCGACAGTCTACATATAAATGACATGGTGCACATAGTGATGTTTGGTTTGTCAAATTTATAATTCTGAAAATAAATATTTTTTCCAGGATTTTTTGTGCTTGAATTGATGAGAAATCTTCCCACTATTGTCCTGTAAATTTTTAAAAAAATTCTTCGGTGCGTTTAATTACTAGAAAAAAAATAAGATGGAATTTCTAAAAGTTGACATAGTCCAATAACTGTATTTCGGATTAATTAATCGATTTCTCAATATAAAACTATATCCTTTGGATTATATTAATAAATAAAGTTTATTTTTCTCTTAGTCGATACTTTTTTTGTCAATTATTTATCATAAAATGTATTTCAATGCTCAAAAAATAATATGACAAATTCAATAAACTTGTAAAAGTAAATGCAGTATTGTTAAAAAAAAAAAGTAATTTTCTTTATACCCTGAAAAATGTGTTTTTCTTTCGTGGTAACTATATTCAACGAACTCGTAACTATAAACTCAACAGGAAACCACCATTTCGCCAGATGTCGCATATACAATATATGCAATATCTTTTCTTTTGTAATGTGCATAGGAATTATGCCTCAAGGGTTTTCTCTTCTCGCAACTAACTTCCTGTCATTGTTAAAATAAGTTTTAATTTTACTATATGACAACTATTATTGTATTTATATATGATACGCTGACCTACATCAAAATTTTTTTTTATCATTATTTTCAATTTAATATAATAGCGAAAATACTTATCATAAAAAGTAAATAATTTTCATGAAATTTAACGAAATAAAAATAAAATATTCTTCGTAATAGTTACGTGATAATATAACTCTTTTATTCAAATTAAATTTATGTGTTTTTCACCGATAAAAAAATACTATTGTCCCACAAATGAATAACAATTCATCATCTCATTATGTCTTATCATTTTCAAAAATACTATTCATCAAAAAAAATGAACAAAAAGTTCAATATTACAAAGTCAATGAACCCTAGAAAATAGCTCTTTTACCTAATGATCATTTGGATAAATTATTAGCTGTTAATTAATAGTCAATATCCTTATCCTCGTCAATACAGTGTGAATTTTAAACTTGATGAAATATGATAGCTCAATATACAATATACATATATGTAAAAATATCTACATATAAATGTGTAAATTAGTAGATATTCTGAAAGCATCATTGCTTCTCATCTGTAGTTTACCATATCAATACAATTTCAATACATATATAATTCTCACACGCATATATACATACAGTAGAATATAAAAAATAAAAATTACGACCACCAAGAGTGACATTTCATCGCGACAACGTGGCGCGTCATTGGCATTACGAATTCCGCGTGTTCCATCATCCCCGTCGACTATTCTGCTTGCGTTCCATTTATGAATACATAACGAAGTTGCTTCTGGGGTTTCCAGTAAAAGCGCCCAGTTAAAAAAAAAAAAAAAAAAACTAGAAAATGAACGAAGTCAAGCTCCTTTTATTTTTCCTATTTTCTTTCTCCTATTTTCCGGTTCTTGTAAGGATAGCGGGTTGTAGAAAAAAGGGATGGTTTAGACATACAAATAATACTTCATCATTAGAATAATTGGCTTAATAAAAAAATGAAAATAGAAAAAAAAAAAATAATAAAAATGCGGCATCGATAGCTCAATTACTCAGTTTTTTTATTCATATTTTTTTTTTATTTTAACTTGATTTTCATTCATTTTACTGCTTATAATTTAAGGGATGAAAAAAATAAAAAAATAAAAATGATTTCATGATATGTAATATATTATTCATATACATATATTTTAATTGGATTCTATTTTTGGATATTCACAAGGTATGATGCTCAGTATAAGCGTTTTATCGGTTAGGTAAGAGGATCATATTCAACATGGTCCTTGAATCACGTCATTGAATTGGGTTACAATCGATTTACTGTGAAATTATAATATACCAGTGGTTTTCATTGGATATATATTTTATATATTTACAAATTTATATATATATATTGATATTATTAAGCATGCATGCCTTTGTTTATATCTCTTTCCACTCATCGAACCTGTTGTATTTTATATATAATCTAATGGTCCAGTTCTGTTGTCTCGATAATTGAAATTCCTCTCTCACAAAATTCTCGAAAACCCAGAGGAATATTTTACATAGGCTTTTGTATGTGTGTGTTTGTTAAATGCATACTTTATATGTGTATTCTTGCAAAAAGTTTCATCATCGTCATCACAAAAGCTTTAATTTATATTGAATTTTGTATTTATTATAATTCGTCAACAAAATTGATCTATAGATCAATAAATTTTTTTCTACCAAATTTATTAGTAACTTGATAAATATTTTATTTATAAAATACTTATTTTTTTTTTTTTATACACTCAAGAGTTATAAATAAATGAAAAAAAAATAAACGATCATCGAAAGTTTATTTTTATATATTTTTTTTCCTCATATTTGATAAAAAAATTGATGAAAAATATATCCGGATTTTTCAAGGGTTGGTTACCTCAGCCATGAATCGAGGATTTAGTTTTGATGAGTTCTCCCTTTCTCCATTTTTTTTCTTGGATTTGTTATATATTTTTTATTTTTTTATTTTCGTTCTATCATAGTGTATCAGATGATCGTGAAGGGTCAGAAAGAGTGAGGGTAGATTTTGGGTGGTAAACCCCTAAAAATGAAAATAAAAAAAAGTCTACAGTTGAATCGTGTCCATTGAATATCAATGTAAAAATGCTCATTCAGAATTTTTGGATTTTCACGTTCAAACATATAAGCTGTGTTATTATCTATATTTTTTTATTTTTATTTTTTTATCTTGGCCTTCATATGGATTTACACTTTGGCTATATATCTATATTGATATTTTTATTATCGTCCACAATCTTTTTTTGAATTTTATTTTTTTTTATCTGCGTGAGAAGGTTACACGTTGCCTCATAGACATAATTTCTGTGGTCACTTTCGATTTCATTTTTAACCCAAGTAAAAGTGATATAACGAGAATTATTTTTATTATAGTGTGTAGGTTTATCCTCTCGATATATTCGAAATTCAAGATAGGCTTTTGTGATTGTCCCAAATAAACTGCTGCGATTTTTATCAAAAATTTTATCAAATTTTCACACATTTAAATTGATATACAAAAAAAAAAACTATTATTTTTAAATTTTACTAAACGATAGTTTGTTTGTTTGTTTTTTTTTTTTACAATCAAAGATAGTGAATTCTATGGATTTTGTATAAAGCAAAATGAGGTCAAAAGACTAATGTTGATGCTGGCGTCATTCCAAATTGAACAATATTCCGAGGTGCGACGTGTCGTGTGCTATTATAATCTTACTCCATATAAATTTATAACTTTTCATCTAAAATAGCTATCTCATTTTTCTTTTATTTTTTTTCCTCTCTCTCTTTCTCTCTTGTCTAAAGTTGAAATTATCTAGATGTATGTGTGTGTGGATGTTTGTATATTTTGAAACCACACTTATTTTATTTTTCACCCCCTTTGCTCATTTTCTATGTATTTTTATTTTTTATTTTATTTTTACTGCCCCAAGCGATCAATGTTTAAATAACAAACTTCATTTTCCCACGAGATTTTTCTCCCTGGGCGTGACTTTTTCTGCCACTTTGCTGTCGACTACTACTCTTTCAATTTTTTTTTTATTTTTTTTTTACTATCTACTTTCGTTTTTTGTCTTTTTTTGCATTTTTTATTTTTCACTTCTCAGTCGTATCAGGCCGTGCACTGTCTGGGTATAGAGTTTTTCTCCTTCGGCTGTGTACTCGAATTCTGAAACAATGTCTATGTGTTACTTTTACTATAACTATTACTATTACTATCATCATCATCACCACCAACAGCACTGTTACTTTCTGTACATAGCTCACGGTGAGATGACGCGCGGTTACTTTGAAAGTAACAATGACAATATTCTAGCATCGTTGAAACGAAAAAAAAATATAAAAAATAAAAAAAACAAAATAATGTATAAAAGAGACAAGTAAAAGAGGATGAGATGACTTTGTAGGCGACGTTGCATCTATCCACAGCCGACGTTATAAATTGGTGTGCATCAGGTAGTCATGAAAGCGGGTCGTTGTTGGGATACATACTCTTTTATTTTATTTATTTATTTTTCACATAAACCCTTTTTCATTTTATGTTTTTTCTTCTTCTTCTTTTTTTCTCATTCTCAGGTATTTTTATTTAGTCACAAATCTTGACAAAAATTGCACAAATATTTATGCCAAAAAAAAATGAAATCTTTTTTTTTTTTCTTTTTTAATACATACTCATTGTTTAGCTGTATAAAGATAATATATTTATACACCAACTAAAAATATACATATATATTTTTATTTAAATAAACATGTATATGTTAAAATCGAAAAAATCTTTTTATTTATCGATGAATTTAGTCATTCAAAATTAAAGGTGTGACGTATTAGCATACTCAGTAAATTTTACCAGGTGCGATTTAAACAATTATACAAAGATATATTATATTTATATAACAAAAAAGGATCAGATATCATTTAGCATTAACCACAATATTTTTGTATAATTGTTTAAGTTGCATCCGGTAAAATTTACTGAGTATGCTAATGCGTCACAAAGGATACAGTAGAATTCATACTAATTAAAATTCTGATTAACAAAAGCAAAATTTAACCAATGAATAAGAGAGAACCTCCAAAAACTGCAGTAACATTAACTAAAATTCACAAATTGGGTTACGCAATGAAAAACATTCGGATAATGAAACTGGTGTTGATAAAATTGATGATAATATTAACAAAGATGTATCTACTAATGCTACTGAAATACATATTCTAATAATGAAACGGGTCTTGATAAAATTGATTGTAGTCAAACTGAACAAACAGTATAACTAAACTCTAGTGATGATTTACGAGAGGCTGTTAAAAATCTGCAAGCCATCTCTGGTAGAAATATTTTTCCAGCATTTCTCCGGCTTTCTCCGTCATTACTCTGTTTTGGGCCCATTTCTTGAGAAATTACTCCGGCATGAGATTGGTGACGGAGAAAATACTTCGGTACTGAGTCTTGATTTTTTTGTTTTATTTTTTTTCATTCTGAATGGCCGATTTGACTTGACAGAATTACTCGTCTGCAAGGCTCAATTTAGCAATGATTTTAATTTAATATAAACAATTAAAATAATTATTATGATAAACTTTGAAATATTTGTTGAACATCATATTAAAAGTACATCATGAATGATACTTGAAAAAAATATTCACCTGGGGTAGTTTAAAAGCAAATGATGATTACAAAAAAAAAACAAGATTCACAAGACTAGAAATTTTTTTTTTTTTTTTTTTGAAGTGTCTCGATTTGAAGTCTCGATCGAAAAATATCATATTATCGTGCATTAAATAAGAGTATTTATTTTTGGATTTGAAAAACTTGTTGACACTAAAAGCAAGACACTTTAAAGCCTCACAGTTTTTTACTAATTCACTTTGACAATTTTGCACAATAACAACTCCACGTAATATATAGGTATATTTGAAAACACAAAAAATATAAATTTAATAAATACTCTACGACTATTAAATTCTTGCTACATTAATAATACAGCAAATGAAAAAAAAAAAAAGTCAATAATTACAAAATATTAATATTTAAAAAGCACTGTTATCAAATTAAAGTTTTTGTAAAAAAATAATTTATTCATAAAGTCACATTTGACAATACAAAGTTTTTGTATTTAATTATGATTTAATGAAGCAATCGCTTTTTTTTTTTGAATTAAGTAGTATAGTTTGGTTACGGTCAGACAGAGAAAAAGGAAAAAAAAGAAAAAAAAAAATATATATAGCATCGATAGCTCGAGGCGAATGAAACTTTTTGCTATGAAGAAATGGAAGGAGAGGTTTAGAAGGAGAAATAGTGCTTAAAACAAATTAACGTCGTTAATTCCCTCTCTTGGTAGAGGTACATGGACAAGAGGTCATGAGAAAGACAAAGAAGTTAGACGAGGCGGCAAAATTTATATTCGTGCTGATAGCGACTGAGTTGAAAAACTGCTTTGACTATAGCAAGATAGTGCTTTGCTCAAGCCAATTACATTCACTTGCTTTTGGTTTTCTTTACCTTCTATTTTCTATCTTATACATATACAAAAACTGCTTTTTTATTTTTTATTTTTCACTTAAATCCATTGATGACCCATTCCCACAACCTCCTTTTTTTTTTTATTCATTTTTTGTTATACTTTTCAATATTTTATTAAAATTCTTTTGTGTTATTTTCAATTTTTTTTACACTTGTATTTTTTATGTATGACATTGTCCTGGTTTTACGAGGTTGTTTTTTATTTTTAACCCAACAATTTTTTGTTAAATATACACTGATTTATTTGAAAAATCTTGACCAGCTGGTATTTATTGTAGGCTCATGACAACAAAGACAAGTTCAATATGTAATATTACCATTGGCACATGTGTCAATATACCAATATTTACAAAACTTGTTTGTTTATCTTTTACAAATTTTTTCAAACAGTTATTTGTGTCATTTTCAATCAAGTTTATTGTAATACTAAATTTAAATATATTGATTAATATTTTTTATAAAAATATCTTTCTTTTTGACCCCATTAAATATTATTAAAAATATTTTAATTTTTAATATTTTGACACTTTAATTTACACTTGCTTATTTTTCTATGAAATTAAATTTTTCATCAACAAAACGATAATCGTATTAATGAATTTATTACGAAGCAAAAGATCAGTGACCCGAGTATTTCCTGTAAACAAAATAAAATATTTTTCTGATAATTTAATTTTAATTTTTTTCTTTTTGTTTATCTACTCTTTAATGCAGCCTTCGTTTCCTTTGACGATAGCTATTTTTTTTTTTTAAATATTTAAAAATTACATAAGCGAGGTACAAAATAATTAGTGATCGTTTGCGGGCAGCTCGTATTTTTTTTTCTCTTTAACCCCAACAGAGTGGAGTTTAAAGTGTCGATATATTTGCCGTCACAATAAAGATCACAAATTGACGATGCATATAATACAAAATTTGTTAAACAGAATAAAAAAATGATAATAATAATAGAAAAAAGAAAAATGAAAAGTCGACCAAGATAAAATAAATTCAATAATAAAAAATGTAAAATCGTATATATCCAGCTGAAAGAAATATATATATTTTTTTATCTTTGTTATACAATGTCAAAAGAAATATATATATACTGCTTGTTGAAAATTGAGTTTGCATGTCATTTTGAATGAGCCGAGTGTAGTATTCTTCAATAATCCTTTGACTTTTGATAGTAAAAAATGAGTTTAAAATTCAGCAGTCTTTGGTGAGAGAGCAATAAGTAACAAGGCCAATAAAAAAAGATAAATAAATTCAAGAAATAGGCATCAACATATATATCTATAAAAGAAAAAAAAATAAAAAAAAGCATTCTGGTAATGCCTGGCGAAGAAATGAGTCCTGTGGTAGAGAGAAAATACACTAACCTATTTTAAAATGCCACCACGTAACAATCTATGTGGCAAAGAACAAAGTTACTTGGAACATTAGAATTTTAAATCGACATCATCCTCTTCTCCTGTATATATACACAAGATTCTAGTGTCTGGTAAGCGATAAGAAGCAACGTTCATGGCTCTTGTAAAGGTGAGCAACTCGAAAAAATAAAAGAGTCTAGATATAGAATAAAAGAAAATATAAATATACGAGGTGTGGTGGTTGCTGCGTTACTGGATTATTCAAATCTTTCGTATAAGTAATACATTCAGATAGTTTGGTTCTCGAGATAGGTCATAAATATACGCAGAAACCTAAATAGTTTACCACAACTAGAACATCCAAATGGTATTCAATGTTCCGATACATATACGGGAGAAACAAGCGACCACATATAGAGAGTTTCTCTATTTACCTATTTGCAAATACAATATGGTTTGGATATGTTGTAACAGTATATGAATGGACAACTGTTCTATTATATACTATCTTATACGGTACTTGATTGGAAACACATTTACTCTGGCTGATTCACTGCATGACTAAATATCCTCATCAACATAAATTGTTTTTTCTTTTGATAAATCATCAAGTGGTCAAGCCCAGACCAATTTTCAAATGACTGTGCTGTTTAATCTATTCAGTTTACATCTTAAAAACATTTCTTCCAAATTTTCTTTGGTACCAAATTGATGAGAATCTTTTCTCCCATCATCCAGTGAAAACAGCTCTTTTTTCTGTTTAATTACTAGATAGAAAATATTGAGAATAACACAGTGCAATTGGATTATCCAGTAAGAAAATTTTTATCAAGATCAGTTGAGACTATAGTTGAGGTTCATCGTGGACATGATGTATATAAAATAATGCTGGTACCATCAGGGTATAATGCTCATGCGCTCAAGATTAAAATGAGCAACATCTGGATTATATCATAGTAGAGTACATTTGGAAAATATCGTTATATGGTTACGCCCTTGGCATGTTCTTGTGTCAACGTTACACAGGACATGCTCCTTTCAACATTCTCTCTGGCATGTTGATAATTTATTATCATCAAAAGATTTTTTAAATATATATTCTTTTAAATATTTTATATATATAAATGTTGACATATGAACAATAAATCTTTTGAAGGTCATTTCAAAATTATACATACAATAATAAGGGTACATTATTCAATATAATATGATGGTTTTGTTTGTCAGGCAATAGTTAACACGTTGTTCACGAAGAAGCTAAATATTTGCGTTGATTAACAATATCTCTTGGGCTTTAGATGCATATTCTCGACTAACAGACATCCATCTATATAACATCTGAATATATATCTGTATATCTTTGCTGACTTTAGTCGTATATATATATGTTTATTGTGGATAAAAGGGTGAGGGGGTTTATGTAGGGATCGCGTTACTACTGTGCAAACAAGGACATGTTGTTGTTTACCACAGTCATGTGATTCATGATAGCCAACCCACGGGGTTGACACTTAATTCGAGAAATCGGTGAGTCTGTTGGCCTTCCAATGAATTTATTGTAGTCAAATTAACAGACTCACTTGCTGCATTTTCCTAACGTAAACATCACTGTATTGGTGCTTTTGTTGTTTTATTAGAATTTTTAATTATTTTGTCTGAATGATTTTTTTTCATTCTATTTTTAAGTATTTTCAAAATTAAAAAAAATACTTTTTTAAATTGCACAAATATATCTCATTAAATTACACTGGAATTTCTTTTGATTATTATAATAATTATAACTTTCATATAGAATTTTCGATTAATGTATATTTTTAGTTGTTTAAGGATTTTGAGATTTTAACTGTCGATCATTGATATTATTGTTGCTAATTAAATTGGCTAATATACAACAGTTTGATAAGCTCTATTTAATGAGCACACATCACTCAATGTTGCTTGTTTGTTTTCTCATTTATATATATATTTGTTGGTATAATAATAAATACATATATCTCAGTTGTGATGCAATGATGATTTTGTTTATATGTATTATAATAATATTCATAAATCATGATGTAGAATACATTAATACAATTAAGCATCGTAGTTTGATTTTGTCCTTTGGATTTCATATACTTTTGATGACACATGTGAGTGAGAGGTTGGAGTAGTTAGTAGAGGTTGTGAATCACTTGGAGTCCCATTTACAAACGGAATATCTTACGAGGGCTTACGAGGGTCTGGTCGATATATGCAAAGAGACTTTTCTCTCTCTCTCTCTCTCCGTATCTCTCCCTCAGTGGCTAGGTAACATCGTTAACATATCAGAGCATTACTTGTACAATATTCCCAGGTGAACCTTTGGTCATTTTGAATTAGTCTGATGTAACTTGTCCTAATTTTTTTTTCATACTCATTTTGACAGATTTAATATCATTTTTTTTTTTCTATCTAAAAGAAAAATAATTTTAATATAATTTAATTTATATTTTAAATTTAAAAATAATAATTTTTTTGTTATTTTATAATTTATAAATTTTAATATAATATAAAAATCAATTTTGTCAATCAAGTAAAAATGTTGTTATAAAATATAACTGAGTCAACATATAAAAAACCGATAGATCTATTGAACAATTTTTCAATCACGAAATAGTCAACTGAATTTCACAATCTTTATCTAAACTGTTTTTTTTTTTTCTTTTTTTTATTTGCTTTTTCTTTAACTATATTGCAATGTGACCAGGCACATACTTATATACATTGAAATCTAACTTGTGACTTCAATATTCGATAGTGTTTTTTCTTTTTGATAGTGTACTCTTTGAATTACCACACGCGTATCTATATATTGTATATAGGTTGCTTATACACTTTTATACGTGTTCAAGCACTCCACTTACATTCATGTTTTATTTTAAAAATCGACATGTATTTCATGTTTTTTTCCTTCATACACATACAGCTCATATATACATGCAATTTTACAGCAAAGAATATAAAGAAAATAAATACAAAAAAAATTTAGTAAAAAAAGTAACTAGATTGACGATATTTTTACCCATACACCTATATTTATTGACATTCTCTTTTGTCCCTTCAAGATCGAGTCACATAACGTCTTTAATGTACTTTTCTCTTTGCACTACTATTTTTTATTTTTTCACTTGCCATCACTTTCAAAAGAAAATACACTTCTTTGCTGGACCTCTTTCGATCCACTCTCTCTATCACCTCAATTTTCTGATAAAAATATATATCTATACGCAAAAGAGGACAAGATAAATAAAAAAACTATTGATATGTTTTTATAAAATTTACCCTTTTACACAATGCAGTGTTGGAAAATTAAAAAAAAATTTAATAATCCAGTGCAATTTGTGTGATATTTTCTTTGAAAATAGCTCGTTTTTCTTTGAATTTTTATTTATAATTTATATACCAAGAATTTAATCGTCGTAGAGTATTTATTAAATATATATTTTTGGAATTTTTATTGTGCAAAATTGTCAAAGTGAATCAGTGAAAGACTGTGAGGCTTTAAAATGTCTTGCTTTTAGTGTCAACAAATTTTTCAAATCCAAAAATAAATACTCTTATTTAATGCACGATAATATGATATTTTTTGATCGAGACTAAGCACACTCCTCCAAAAAAAAAAAAAATATCTAGTCTTGTGAATCTTGTTTTTTTTTTGTAATCATCATTTGCTTTCAAACTACCCCAAGCGAATATTTTTTTCAAGTATCATTCATGATGTATTTTTAATATGATGTTCAACAAATATTTCAAAGTTCTTCAAAGTGTTTTCTCCGTCATCAATCTCATGCCGGAGTAATTTCTCAAGAAATGGGTCCATGACGGAGAAAGCCGGAGTAATGCCGGAGAAATATTTCCACCAGGGATGGCTTGCAGATTTTTAACAGCTTTTCGTACTTTATCACTAGAGTTTAGTTTTACTGTTTGTTCAAAACCTTGATTATCATCAATTTCATCAAGACCAGTTTCATTATTCAAATATGTGTTTTTCATTTTTTGTATTCGAATGTTTTTAATTGCCTAACGAATTTCTGCAGCTACATATTCATCTGAGTTAATGTAATATCTGTAAATCATATTAAAGTTTCCATTTTTTTTTCGTGACTATTTAATTCATTGTTGATTTTTGCAACCCAGGTAGAAAATAATGTCAATTCGACGTCAATTTAAAACTTCAGAGACTTCAAATTGACATTAGTTTCTACCTGGGTATAGTACAACTGGTTTAGCAAAACTGAAATATAAATTTTTATATAAAAATAAAATCAAACAAATTAGGCTTTTCATAATAATTTTTATATAATTATTTTTTAAAGCTGTTTATGTGTATACATGTTTATTTAAATAAAAATATATATGTATATTCTGAGTCGGTGTATCAATACACTTTATACAAACTCTGGCAAATTCAATAATCCGGTTGATCGACCACTATAGACTTTTACTGAAATCATGGTCTGCCTCTAATTAGAAACAACAACTAATATGTACTTTGAAATTAATCAGCTGTATACGCCTCGTTATCAAACTTGTTTATAAAAAAATTTATATAATTTTTAGAATCGAAAGAAATAAAAAAATACCAATATCATGTAAATATTTCAGTTTGTAAAATTCGCATGCATCAGTAGATATTGTTGAAATTTAAAGAAAGCTTCAACTATTTACAAAAAAATTCTCATCGTATGCCAAGTCATTATTTATTGCTAAAAAAAAATATAAATCGTATTTAATTTTAATTTCTCATAAAAATAATTACACTCTTGTTTTCGTGTGTAGTTAAATTTTGTGTTCACGAGTGTCCAATGATGGTGTTTAATACTTGAAAGTATTTAAAGTGAGAACTCTGGTAATGTATCCAAGTATTGGCAAGATGGTTATACAACCACGGATATAACATTGGCAAAGTGTCGGTCGTTCCATTTAATGGTTATTGGACTCTAATCTTTGCTGTCAGCGGCCTGTGTGTGTTACCGTTTCAATATGGCCGACGGCTTAATACCGTACCCCAATATCACCTTAAATTCTCTTCACCCCTATCACACAGCTGTCTGCAACCCCTCATCGCCACTTTGTATATATACCATTTCTATCCTCTTATATGTTTGTATGTCCCATTCTTGAAGATTACAATCACTTCCGCAATTCTCGACGATTCCAATATAGTCTATATACTGTAACAACCAAAACTTGATTACTTGAAACATGCTTGCCACTTTGATTCTACTGTAAATCAAAGAAAAAATTACAAAAATTAATTAATAATTAAAAAAAAAATATCATTATACCTAATTTTGATAGTGACATAATTAATTGTCACAATAATTTTTAATTATATAAACACCGTTCGAAACAAAAATATTTTTCGTTAAAAAAATTCCATAAATTTATTAATTTTTTTATTATTTAACTGCCTTGTTAAGATTCTTTATTTTATTTTTTTTTCTACAGTTATTTTGATAAAATCACAAGTGCTTTTTACGCAGAGACGAATTTTTATTTTATTGTTGAGGTTTATGAGACAATATTCCACTTGAAAGAACACATCCCAATGTCTAAAATGTGATAGAATAAAAAAAAAAAAAAAAAAAAATCAGCGTTAGTGAATTAACTTTCTTATACAAGGGGTCACAATGTTCATACATTACGTATGTGGTTGAAAGCTTTTTAACACTATATTTACTTTCATTCAGACTGTAACAAAAATAAATAAATAAAATAAACTACAGAGTACAGGATAAAAAATTTTTGAGAAAGTTAAAGATTTTCGTGTATTTTTCACCAGCTGTTTTGAGTTTTGAAAAAGACATGAGAATGACCATTACACCTTGGTATGTTCACCTTGTTTTTTCTTATTTTACTTCTTCTTGTTTTTTGCACCAATGGAGACATAAATTTTCAGCTTTCTTCTTCCAACTTCATATCTTGCTATTTTTTTTTAACTTTATATATATTCACCTCGTTGAACATACCAACTTTACAAAAGATACTACCCTCCAATCTAAAACTTGGTTTATAAAATAAAGAAAAAAATGTATTAAATAAAAAAATTATTCATTCAATGTATATAGCATAAAATAAAATAAATAAACATACTCCATTGAATTATATTATATGTAATTTATTTATTGGTAGTTTGAAATAAAATAAAATGAAAAAAAAAAAACAACAACAGAATTAAAGTAGCCTAAATCAAAGTAACTTTTTGTTTTGCAATTAAAATATATAGCTGTTGAATGTTGTTCAAGAGAAATGGAAATAGGCCCTTGGCACTTTTACCAAGGTATAAATCTCAGGGGTTGTGAATTGTATGGTGAGATGAGATTGGCGCAACGGGTTGCGCACTAACTTCCGGTTTCTTGGTTACTTGTAAAGCTCCCATGTGGCAATTTGTTGGATATATACAGTGAAGAGACATTAAATTGGTATATATTTGTATAGTATGTTGGCTTGATATATGATTCTGTATCACTTATATTTTACATAAACGATATTACATGTATAAAATTTACTGTATTTATTTTTATAAGTTTATAGAAACTACCAAGGTGTTCACAAACTTGTCACTCAGAATAAAACTATATTTTAGTTTGTTGAATAGAATGTATTATTTCTGTTTTAAAGTATTATATTACTCTTCACAAGAGCGACATTATATATACACTATTTATTTTTATTTTTAACAACAAATAATGATACTTTGTTTTGCATATTTACAACAATATTTAACTTTGTTTATTATTTTTACAATCATGGGTCATAATAGCTTTAAAATTTAAAAGTCATATCGATCCACAAACTTATTTAAAATACTGTCAAAATAACGCACAAGTTATGGATGCTTTGAAAATTTTATTTATTTAATTTTTGAATGAATGAGTTTTATAAATAAAATAAAAAAATTATTTTCTTCTCAGTATTTTTAATATTTACAATTGTAAAAATATTCTTTTACAGATAAATTAATTTTTAAATTAAAAATTTAATTTTAAATATTTGTAGTTAAATTATTTAACTGGAAAAATTAATTATAAATTTTATTTTTTTGTTTTATATAATATGTGTAATGAGAAAAATAAAATATAAAATGTTGGATTTACAGATGATACGATATATTTACGAGGAAAGAATAATACATTGAATCATGGATCAGAGAATGCCTTTTCAAAAGTTTTTTTTTTTTTTTTTATTTTCATCGAGCTTTTGAAGCTCGGAACAATATCTGACTTGAGATTGGGGTCGCGAACCGTCCCGTGGGTAAGAAGTGTTATCTACGCTTCTCCAAACTCGAAAACTAGACTTTTTTTTCTTCTCTATTACTCTTTATGTACTGTCTCTTCACGTACTTTGTCCTTTTTATTTCTTTGTCATTTATTATATTCGTCTTTTTACAAAAAAAAAGCTCACAATTTTAATCATTACAGTTTTGATACTTTTTTTTTTTTATTTTTCTTGTTTGAATGTGTATTATTCTTTTTCAAATAGAAAGAAAAAAAAAATTTAGCTCGTTATATTTACTTTGTAAATAAATAATATATATTTGATTTGTTGTAATGACAAATTTAATATTTATTATTATAAAAGTTTATTTCTTATTGATATATAAATTTTTTTATAAACTTTTAAAACTTTAAAATGACATTTTCAATCATTTAGTGAATGTTGGAAAATATTGAACGACACTGAATCAGTTGAAACGAAGAAATTTTCAAGTTTTTAGATAATAAAATGAACACACGTGTGACCAGTCTTGACGTCTCTTCATAATCTGAAAAAGTATCTAAAGAAATAACATACATTCACAAAAATACACACACTTGTTTGAAAAAAAAAATAGAGACGTATGAGATTGGTAAAAGTCATCATGGAAAAACTTATTTTTGTGAACGCGCGGCTGATGCAAGAGTCATAAAAAAAAAATGGAGAAAATATATAAAGAAAAAACTATACGTATATATTATATAAATAAAAATTGAAAAAGAATCAAAGAAAGAAAAAAAAAATAAGATAAATAATAAAATAAATATATTATTAAAATGAAAACTCGTGAGGATAAAGAGAAAGCAGCTTGAAAAGTCATGTGATGTTGCAAGTCGAAAAAAGCTCAACGAGAATTTTTAAAGATGCTGTAAACTCGAGGCCAGAAAGAATCAAAAATCCTGTAAAACTTTTCCCGTCAATCCCCAGTTAGTTGGTGTTTTTGGCACACGTTACTAAACTTAAAGGAATAAAAAAAAATAATAATAACAAAAATATTTATAAAAAAAATATAAAAGATAAAATTAAAACATTTTCAAAAATAAAAAAAATACAGTAAAAAATATCGAAGAATTATTAACAATAGAGTTTGATTTCTAAAAAATTTTACATAAGAATGGCGTAGCTCCAAGTATTTGTTAATTTTTACGATTTTAAAAATAAAAAAAAAATTTTTTAATTACTAAAAATTATTGTAAAGCATTTAGGCTCTTTTTTAATTTAAAAAGTTTTTTTTTTAATTTGAGAAAGGTTGAACATTTATAGATCCAAGCTCTATTTATTTAAAGGATTTTAAATTTAATTTTTATGATGATCAAAAACTTTTTATTTAAATTGGTATATGATGAAAGATTTTTGACAAGTATGTTGACATGATACTCCACAATGTTCAAGACATGATAATCATGCAATAAATGGCTAATTTTGTGGTTTTAAAAATTCAAGTGGTTAAAGAAAATCTTAATCTAACAATTCAAGTTTACCATCAAAAAGTTTAACACGAATATCTTGCGCCTCTTTGACAAACACGCGATTTATAAAGTCTTGAGTAAACTTTATCCTCCTCAAACTTTTGATGTTTTCAGAAGTCCATCAGTGGTTATGAAGATTGATCTTTTTTTTTTTATTTTTATATTTTTTATCTTTGTCATTTTCTTCGCCTTTGTTATACTTTTTTTTTTTTTTTTTGTTAGTAAAACCGATGAAAAGTCAATTTAGCGTCTTCGATGGATGCCTCAGCTATTATAGTAGATGACTACATATAAGTTATGTATATAGATGGTTGAATTGCGTTGGCATGCGGGCATATATAAAGGAGAATCCACTTGGATCGCTACATTGGCTTTTACCGTTCCAACTACCATCATCGTCAAGCAACGTCGTCTTCCTATAGTTGATATTTTCAGTCCGGCTTCATCACTTATATACTCAAATTGAATTCCAATACACTCAAAAAAAAATATTATCATAAAAATTATTTTAAGCATTACATTACAATATATATTTTAAATTTATATTTCATTTTTTAATTAAATTCGTTATTTGTATTTATTTTTTCATGTTAATTGTCGTATAACTTTTTAATTTTATCTATGAACTCTATGAAAAACTTTTCTATTTATGTGGTTATACATAAATTTAAGATAATTTCTATTTTCTGCTGCTGTAAATTTTGAATTTTCTGGTGTTGGCGTTAAACGTTTACGACTTTTCTTTGAATCGTTAAAAACTATACTTCTATAAATCAATAAATTTATATAAAAATGAATAACATTAAAAAATACATGTAAAAATAATATTGTCGTAAAGATAATATTACATAGTAAAAAGTTATATTCATTTATTTTATAAATTTATAAACGAGCACTAAAAATAATGAAGAAATAAAAGATCATTCGGTGATCAATATTTAGAGAAGTTTGATAATAGTTTGTCAATATTTGTTATGACATTAGAACAGATTTTGAGAGTTAAATTGCAGTGCATGTGTATGCATTGATGATTTAAACATTGAATTATATTATGTAATTTGACTCATGTCTTGTAAATACCATGGTTGTATAATAAATCAAATGCTAATTCCCATTACATTAAGCTTCAAGTCATTGAATAATTTTTATTTGAAAATGATTTTCTTTATTGAAATAACAAAGTAATGTTGCCGCGATAGACGATAATCACGATACGATACGATACGATAATCACGATAGACGATACGATAATCCAAATTTTTATCGTGACGATATGGCGAGACGATACGAGAATTTCCTCACGATAATTACGATAATGCGATAATAGCGTCAAAAATTTCAAATGAGCTATCCTCGTAATTTTTTTTTTATTAAATTGTGTAAGACCCCAGCAAGTCTAAAAAAAAAAAATGGGAATTTTTGAAACCGTCAAAAGAGGGTAGGGAGTGGATTTTAAGGGTTTTTAATTTTTTTGTCAATGATTTTAAGTGTTTTTAATTTTTTTGTCTATGGCAGAATTGAGCTATCCTCGTTATTTTTTTTTTATTAAATTGTGTCGAACCCCAGCAAGTCTAGAAAAATGAATTTTTGAAACCGTCAGTGAGTGGATTTTAAGATTGCCTATGGCAGAGTTGAGCTATCCTCGTTATTTTTTTTTTATTAAATTGTGTAGAACCTCAGCAAGTCTAGAAAAAAAAATAGAAATTTTTGAAACCGTCAAAAGAGGGTAGTGAGTGGATTTTAAGGGTTTTCAATTTTTTTGTCAATGATTTTAACACTATTAACAAAGACCGTTTTTTCTTATTTAATTTTTTTATTTTAATTTTAATATTTTTTATATTATTCAAATTATTTTTAAATTTCAAAATCTAAAATTGAATAAATATATTTTTAATTATCAATTTATTACAAAAATTAAAATCCAAAAATTTTTTTTTTTTTGAAAACTCAACGTTGCAAGTATAAAATTATTTAAAATAAACAATTTTTTTATATTAAATTAATCTTGTCTTTTAAAACAGACCGAGAAATATTTTTATTATTTATTTTTTGAAATTGATATTATTTAAATTATTAATTTTTTCATAAACAAATTAATGTTATTCTTGAAATTTTGTATTTAGTTTCTTAATGCGGTTTGTTCAATTCTTGAAATACCACATTGATGCAAATAATTCAAGAGGGACTAATTTACACCACAGTGTATCTTCTATGGAGGGCAGCTGGCTCAATTTTCATTCTCCTCGTATATATACAGTAGACATATACCGTTCAAGTTATAGAAGCTGGAGTATTGGTGTGCCCTTCCGGTCACCACTTACCCCATTCCCACAATTCCACTATAAGCAGTGACCTGTAAATACATATATCTATATATTCCTTTACCCCGAATACCGTACCCTCTCAATTTCCCTCAGGTGTATACTCTTGTCGTTGCTGAACTCCCTCCTTCTTCGTGTTACGACAATTACGTAACGGAATGCAGATTGTGGTTTGATACCATAACCATACAAGAAGCTCTCTCGGGCTATTTTATAAAATTTTTAAAATTTCTGGTTTGTATTTACCATGTCATTTATATATCTATGTACACAAAATAACCCATGAAAATCACTATAATCACAGGGGATATCTGTATACCCTCAAGAGTCAACCAACAATTGCTTCAAAATTTATTTCAACTTAAATTAATATATCGAAATTCAATTTAATTATTCATGCTAATTATTTTACTCCAAATGAATTAACAATAACAATTAAAAATTAAATCGAATAAAATAGGAAAATATTCTACGTTTTATTGGCTGAACGGTTTCGAGCATGGAAACTATTTAATTTCATTTTATTGAATAATTTTTTTAATGTTATTTCGTTGGCTTCATAGTTTTCAATATTGTTAAAATTATGGTTATTAATTTTCACAAGAAATATATGAATAAATAAAATAATAATTAAAAAATTTTCTTCTCGGTGAATCAGAGTATTCAAGGTCAAATTTTATTATATTTTTATAACACAGTGGACAGTAATTAATAAAAATTAAAATAAATAACTATTTGCTATTTATTAATTATTTAATGTTAGTTTAATTTTTATGTAAATATATTTTTATCATTTATAATATTAATAATTATTTAATTTTACTGCAATTTGTATTAAATTAAATTTATTTATATATTTTATTATATTTGTTTGTATTTTTTTTTTTTTTTTTCGTTTATTTTAATTTTAATTATTTGTTTGTTTTGTTTTTTTTTTTTTCTTTCTTTCTCTCTCTTTCGTACCTTCAAGCGTTAACCCGTTGGCTCGTGCCCCGTTCCCCCACTCGAGAGTCCAGTGAGACAATTTTTTTTTTTTTTTTATTTCAGTTTTGTCGTGTAGACGCGCGTGTGTGCATCGTCCTGAAATAATTATTAACATAATTTTATTAATTTATTATCATTGAAAATAAATTATAAAAATATAATAATTTAATAGTTTTAATAATCGAGTAAACGTTGATGTTATAAAATAACTATTTGCGTGTATTTTTTATGTGTTTACTGACTTTGTGAGAAAAAAAAAAAAGACGCCGTAATTTATTCGAATAATCTGAGTGCTGTTTTCATTATTATTACTCCATATTATTTTATTAAAAAAAAAAAAAAACTATTCGAGTACTGGAGGATGCTGTTTTGTGTGTTGTTAAAGTGATAGTTTAATTTAATTTTATATTTAGGTATTTTATATAATTAATAACTAATTGGTTTTTGTGCAAAAAAAAAAAAAAAAAAAAAAAATATGACGCAGTTTGTCAAATCGGGATTTTTGTCGTGACTATTGTGTAATATATTTATAATTATTAATTTGACATTATTTACAATCCGTGGCTAAAATATTTTTCATATATTTAAGACGGATTAATTAAAAATATACGAGTAATCATTTTTTTATCGACAAATATTTTTGTAGTAAGATGGTCAGTAATGGCGGATTTTTTTTCACTATATTACACCGCCCCCCTTTTAATAAAAAAAAAACACAAAAAAAAAAAATGACCTCGAATGTCGGCCATCTTGTTACCGTGTGCTATAATTATTATAATGAAAAATAAAAAAACCGGAAAATGTAAATAGTGTTTTGTTGATTTTAAATTATAATAATTAGTTATTATCAAAAATTAATTAAAATATGATTATGTAATATATTTAATTGTGATAATTACGTGAGTGAAGTTAATATTTGTTTTTTGGAGTATTTTCGTCAAGAAAAATGATGACGTAATTGTGTTTGAACATAACATGGTACGTAATTTAATTTTCATATTTTTTTTGACAAATTTCATTTTACATTACATTTTTCTAATTAATTAATATTTTATCAATTATAAATAATAATTAAAAGTGAAAAAAAAAAATATTAGGTAAATAATAAAATTTGAGTAAAGTATGTCATTTAAAATAAATAAATAAATAAAAATTATTAAAAGTAGATAAATAAATGGAGCGTATAAAATAAAAACAAATAGAATGAAAATAAAAAAAAACAAAAAAAAAAACAACAACATGAATCTTGATGCATGTGACTGTCAAATACTCTTGTTTATTTTTTTTTTTTTATTTTTTTTTTATACAGTATTTTATGGCTCTGTTTGATTTTGATTTTTATTATTTCATTATTATTATTTAATTTGTTAAATTTTTAATTTCAATTGATTTTATTATTTTTCTTCAATTTTCGTAGTGAATTTTTTTTTCTTTTTCGTTGTCAAATGGTCAGTATAATAAAAGCTGTATTAATATTTTTAAAGTTCAACCCATTAAAACATAAACTTGAAAATTCATAAATTAAAAATAAAAATAAAAAAAAAAATTAACAGATAAAAATAAAAAGCTCACCTAAAAATAAAGACGACTGAATTTTTAATTAATTTTTATTCGCGAATTATTTTAAAATAAAAGTAATAATAATTTATAAAAGTGATAGCTCTATTTTTTATATAAAGAGAGATATATTTATAAGAAAAAAAAAATCTAAAAAGTCAATTTTATTTGTCGAGTCTATTATCATTTAAAACGAGTTTTGATATTCATGAAAAAAAAAAAACAAAAAAATAAATAAAACCCTTATAATTCTAATAAGATATTTCAAAAAAAGCAAAAAATAAAAACGAAGCGATATCAGAATTTTTTCATTCATCTGGTTTAGTGTTAACGAATGAATTTATTGAGTTAACTCATCTAAAATTGTGATCACGCTTTGTGATGTGATAATATCAAGGGGTATACCTGAAAACGTTTTGAAAGATTATTGGTGGTTCGCGTATAGGGAGAGAAATTTTGTTCAAGGTAAATGAATAGAAGGATGGTGTGTAAGATTTTGAGAGTCTTGATATTGCTTGATAAATTACCGATTATGATAACGACACCAAGGCTTCTCATAAAAGATGAGTAGAAAGCAGAATGAAAAGGTTACTCTTCGAGTTTTCGTCTTGAAAATGATGATGACGTTAAAAAATCAATTTTCAAAGTAAAGATATTTTTTTAAAATGAAAATGAGATGAGAAAAAACATCAAGTATCACATCTTTTTATTTTTTCCATTTCCAATTTATTATTTTTATTATTTTTATTATATTCAGTTGCGTAAAGAAATATCACTGCTGACGAGTGTCTTATTTACCCTCTATACCTATTTGCAAATTTTCGTCAAGATAAGTCTCCAATCGACTGAGCAACACTTTTTATATGCTTCAGGGTAAAAAAAATATCCTTAAATCCTTCGTCTTTTCAACACCCAGCCAAATATATGTATAGATTTTTACAAAATAAAAAAAATATATATATTTCACCCTCAAAAGCTTTACTCTTTTCTTTATTTTTTTTCACAGCATTTTTTCACTTTTATTATTGTCATTATTATTATTATCATTATATTTTTTACCTCAACTTCGCGTATCGATAAATGTCTTTGTTATTATTCCAAGGAGTAAAAATAGATCTATATACGAATGGAATTTTTATTCCCTTGAGTTCGTAGCTCTTCCAATAATTTCTGAATCATCTTTGTGTGCGCGTGGCTCGAATGGATTTTTTACAAAAAAAAAAAAAAAATAGAGCGATAAGATAAAAAAATAAAAAAAATAAATTCAAGGCAATCAAATAGTGTGAATTTTATCTTTCTACTATTATTTATTTTTTTATTTTATATTTATTCGTTTGTTTTATATTTATAAAAGAAGATCTCATTGATTTGATTATTTATTTATTTTTTTTCATTTTTTCAAGTTGTAATAAATTACATTTATTATATTGTTTTTTGAATAAATATAATTTATGATTAAGTGTAACAACATTTATTCGCTTCTCACTGTATAATGAGATTAATGATTGGTTGGCCTCGTCATGCACCAGGTATTTTATCATGTGACTAACGATGCAATGGCCACGACAGCAAAATCAAGTTCCATACAAAATGAAGGGCGGAAAATTTATTCTGTCGTGTGATCGCGTGTCGTATCAGTTATATCATTCAAACCACTTTCATATTGTAGCACAAAAGAGAAGTGTCATGTATATATAGGTTAATGATTAATTTACAAGTTTGTTATTAAATTATTATTTCTTTTTTTTTTTTCAAAATAATTATTCAACTATTAAATGAATATATAATTTTAGTGATAAATCAAAAAAAATTTAATCTACAGATAAATAAATTTTTTTTGCATTTTATAATTGTTTAATATGAGGGGCTATTTAATTATCTGATTCATGGCTTGTTATGATTTTTTATGACTCACGTATTATTGATTCATTTGTGTGCGATAACATTTGTTAATTTATTTTCATTTTTAAAATTTTTTTTAGAAAATATAAAAAAAATGGAAACTTATATTTTTTTTTCTAAAAAATTAAAATAAATTCAATACTTGTCAGTTGCTTATTTATTTATTTTTTAAACATAATTATATTTAGTACAATATTATATTTTTATTGGAAATAGTTTTTATAAAATTTGCACGGATTTTAGATAGTTGTGCCAAAAATTTTTCATCTTGTACAATAATAATTCTGAAGTATGGCGATTCATATTTTTTTGTATCACACATAAATGGACCAGCCAAAGTTAAATGTACTTTTCGATTTCTTGATATTTCTGCTGCTTTTTCAAAAGATTCGTCAGTTATATTTGTGTCCCCAAGACAAAGCACGCCCATCTTTGGTGAATTTTCAAGAATTTTCGTGACTACATCATCAGTAACGTTATTGCAGTATGGAAGCTTTAATGTCTCCAGGTTTTTGAGCAATTTGATTGATGAAGAATCAATGACGTTATTAATACCGGATAAACCAAGATGTAGTAAATTCATCTTGGAAATTGTTACAACACCATCATTAGTTATATAATCCGAAAGAAAGTTTAACGTTTTTACTTGCTTTAAGATATTGGCAATAGTATATAAACCATCATCTGTAATTAGGTGTCGCGCCAACTTCAGTTCCTCGATATTTCTAAACTGTTCTGATATATTTGTGTTCCAGATATTATTATAATTAGTATATAATGATATCTCATTTTTCCGATAATCGATAAACTCTTTGGATATTCGTATACCACCAATTTCTAATCTTTTCAGGACCTTTAGTTGACGAAGCACCTGCAAACGAAATTATTCATAAGTATATGTTGAAATATATATGTAAAAAATTAAATAGAATATTTTTGATTTTTATTTGTGATAGATATGAAGTTTAACTTACACAAACGGTTTCTTTTGAAAAATCACAAGATAATTTATCTTTCCAATTTGACAGAATCAAATCAGTCAATGTATCAGCAACTTTTAGTAATGAATTGATTAAAGTATAAGGTATAAACTCATCTTTAAAATCTTGAAATATAATTGCTAATACTTTGAGCTTAGATAGACGTGAAAATGCATCAAATAATATTATATTGTCAACATAGGTAAATCTCAATCGAAGTTTTACGAGGTTTGGACAATATTCATTAATAACTGGCACTATGTTACAATGGCCATAAGCTGTCAAGTCTAACTGTGTTAAATAACGACCACATTTAGAAAGCAGTGATTTTAAAAAACTAAATTGTTCATCGAGTGTTGGATATTTTTTCAAACAACTTGGATACTCATCATATTCCCAATGAGTTAGTTCAAGTTTCTTGACATTACCCCAAGATAACCCAAGAACTCTTCTCCACTTTTGACATACTAAAAATTAAATAAATTATACAAATATATTAATTATCAATTATTTTATATTGTAATTTATTGACGCATACCCAGTGCAATTTTTGGTCTTTCACATGCTGGCACATACATGAATATTGTAGCCAGACAATCATCATTAACAAAGTCAATTGTTATACTTTTGGTGTGGTCAATTATTATAATTTTGGCGTTCGAATGATCATGATCCTCATAGTACATCTAAAAAAAATAATATTTATATTTAATAATAATATTTATATTTTACAATATTTATTCAATAATTAATATCTACAAGCATGTTTTTACTGCAGTGATATATTTTAGACTTGCCTCATTTTTTTTTTCATCATAGATGATATAAGTCGACAATTCGTCAAGCCAAATTGAAATTTCATTCGACACCTCACATTCTTGTGCAAAAATTTCTCCTAACCCTTTTTTTCTAAATTCTTCCATATTTAATTTTTTCCAATTTTTTTTTTTTTTTTTTTATATCTAGCAGAGAGAAGACTTTTCATCTACAGAGAAAAGTATTTTCTCTGTATCCAGCTGGTGGTAAAAGTATGAATTAAAATAATAACAGTTGCCACACACAGCAACACTAACATCAAAATTTGTTAATTATCTAATTTTCTTTTTTTTAAATCATAAATATTAATATTTAATATCAAATAGACTATGTAGAAATTTCTAGTCTTCTTGATTAATATAATCATGATTCATGAGAATGGATTATTCCAGTTGAGTGAGAAATTTAATCTGTCGTATACTTATTCAGGGAAATAAAAAAAAACTATCATCTTTTTTATATCGACGTATTAAAAAAAAAAAGCAGAAATAATTTTTAAGTATGGCGATTCATATTTTTTTTCATCACACATAAATGGACCAGCCAAAGTTAAATGTAGTTTTCGATTTCTTGATATTTCTGCTGTTTTTTTAAAAGATTCGTCAGTTATATTTGTGTCCCCAAGACAAAGCAGGCCCATCTTTGGTGAATTTTCAAGAACTTTCGTGACTACATCATCAGTAACGTTATTGCAGCCTACCTGCAGTAACCCCCCTTAAATTTTCACTAAAAAATATAAATAGTTAAATTTATTTGATTGTTTGTTAATTATAAATAAAATGTTGATAGTAGAAAAGACCCATTGAAATTGACGAGAAAACATAAACAAAAAACAAGGAACATATTTCCATAAGTGGGCCATAGTGCTAGACAGTTGACTTGGATAAAATTGACGAGTGACCCACCAAATGAATAGTCCCTTGATAAAACACCATATGGTAAATAGTTAAACAAACTATTTTACAATATGTATACTAAATTTACTTGAATTGAAAGCTCATTTTCGTCTCTGGTTGTATATATAGACAATCAGCATGTTGTATTTTCTCTTGATTGTTGTTTGAATACACTGAATCTATGACTAGTGATAGAAAGAGACGACAAATTTGTCATAATGAATGACCCCAAAATTGGTTAGTTGGTTAGTTGGTTGACATGCGTAAATTTGACCTCTGATTTTGTGTATTTACAACAGTCACGTTTTTTAAACCACTTGATTTTATATTTTCATAAAATTTCACGCACAATGACCTCATCATAAACCCCTTTTTCATTTATTAAAATTAAAATATGAATTATTAATTTATGATACTATTATAATTACATAAATTTACATTATGTCATACTTGTGAATACATAGCTTGATTTATTATACGTCTTGAATTTTTTTTATTTATTTTTTCAAGTTTAAAAAGTAATTGGGTGTGAGGTATTACGTAAATAAAATAGTATAGGCAAAGCTTTGAACTAGCCACCTGTAGAATTCAACGGTGAAGAGACGAGTACAATTTTTACGTGACGATACACCATGATTTTTAGAGTAAAATGAAAATAAAAATTCTCCATTCCTTCTTTTTGATCCATTGGTAATGTATAAATAATATTATTCAAATAAAATATATATACATTTAATTGAGTTGAGGAACAGAAAATCGATTCCCAACGTCTAAAATATAATCTATTAAATTTATTATATTTTTTTTCATCATCTTTATTAATGATACATAAAAAGCATTGGATCGTAGTGGTAGTCGTTCTATATTACACGACCATTGGGTCATATATAGAATGAAAAGTAAAGCCAACACGCGTTGAGCTTCATATATAGAGGAATAACTTTGACGTCATCTAGCCATTGAATTGTGCAATCGTTAAGGGACACCAGTAGTGTCCGTCGATTCGAATGACGACATCCAGCGATCTGGAAAATAAATCCCATGCTTTTTTCTGCTCACCACCAAAGCAACCAACCAACCAACGAATGAACAGTCACTTTCACGTCGTGTTCTACTGAGGTTATGAACTCCCACTGGTCATCTACTGCTGCTGCTGCTCTTTTTATTTTTATTTTTATTTTCTTTGCAATTGCCACGTGGTTTTTTTCCCTTGTTGGCTATATTTTTTTTTCTTCTTTTTCATCCTTCTCATTTTTACCCGATAGACCAAGTATTTTCTCTAGAGGCTTTTGTAATTTTCACGGTGTGTTGTGTGCAGTTGGCCTTGCTCAATTCAAGTGAGCTTTGCGCTTTTTGAAAAATCAATTATCAATAGTTATTATTGCCATTTATTTTTTTTGCAAATAATTTTATGTCAATTAAAGATAATTTGAGTTTTATAATGTTTTATTATTTTGTCGTGAAAAAGTTTAATTGAAGCTGATGTTGCTGGAGCAGCCCATGGATATTGTCCAACTTTTTAGTTGGTATATAATTTCCTTTAAACTTTTGAAACTTACTCGACTGGTCATTCGCATAAAGTAAACGCTGCACGTTTTATTGTGAATAATTTAAATAATATAAATTTTGAGCTTCCAAAATTTACGTAAATTATTATTGTTACGAAAACCGAGATAAAATTTCGATGATCACGTAATAAATCCAATTAAACTATTATTTTTTTTTTAACAAAAGATAATAAAAGTCTATTAAAAATTTATATAAAATAATTATCATCGACGTTAGTATTATTATAATAATTTTGATTGATAAAATAAAATATTTCAATGACGTGGAATATATACGCATTAAAGTTTGGAGACATCTTCAAAAACTGCAAAGTACCAGATGTTTGGTGAATGATTAGTTTTAGTTGACGATGGTTAGGGATGAATTGTCAAAGATGGTGTGTTTGCCACTAATATCTTATCTTACTTCTACCATCTTTGCTCATTTTACTACTTATAATATATCTTGGTCTCTTTGTCTTTTGTCAAGTCTTGCTTCTTAGCCGTGATCACGTGATCTCGTACTAGTTAATGACGTCATTACGTCAAACTAATAGCCAAACATCTTAAGGCGTTGAAACTAGAGTCTCAAGTAGGTGACAAAGATGAGCAAGAAATTGCTGTGCATGTCCTAACATTTCCAAATCAATACAATTATAAAAATAATAAATTATGAATTATAAAATTTTTGTATAATAAATTGTGTTATATTTTTTTTGTTTCAGAGATATTTTTTTGCCTTTATTGTGGGCCTTTAAAAGACAGACAGCAGATCATTATTGTCAAGTGAAAAAATGATGGGATTAAATGTAATTACGGTCAGCCATCTGCAGCAGAAAAAGCTTCATCAAACAGGTAAGATTTTTATAGTAGTCATTGAAAAAGTTGAAGGATTATTTGACGGTTGCTTCGAAATTACTGACCCTCAAATTAAAAATGAATATTTATTTTTTTATATATCATATAATAATAATTTTAAAATAAAATTTAAAATCATTAGAATATAATTAAAAACCAATAAACAATTTTAAGTATGTGTTTCACTTTTTTATGTTAAAAGTTTTAGTAATTTTAACGTAACATATTCTATTAAAACTTTTGTTTTACATTAACAAATTTATTGATAATTATTGATAGTGTCTTTTTAGTAATTATCTATAGTTTTAATAAATTATTATAACTAAAAAGTTGATTATGATGTCATTGATAAAACATGTACCAGTTTAATGTGTACATTAAAAAGCTCATTTATTGATGTGGTTATTTCGTGTTAATAACAAAAAAGAGAAAAAAAAAATAATAAAAGTTTTTAATTTAATTTATTTTTTTTTTCAACTTGAATTTTACTTTTTATTATATTAAATTTAACTTTAATAAAATTTAAAAACCAATAGTAAATAATTTTATCAAATGAATATATTTATAATTGATTTAAAAAAAAATTATAAATATAGAAAATTGTTTGATAAAAATTGTAAATTTTATTAGTAAATAATTTTGATTAATTAGAAAAAATTAAAGGGCTCTCATAGAATTAGTTGAACAATGAAAAAAAAAATAATAAAATAAATGTATTGATCCGGCTGATGGGATTTCGTGGAATCAATTGAATTTGTTGGTAAAGTGATGCATATATATTCATAGTATCGTTGGCAGATACAAAATACGGTAAGGCTGTTTCAATAGCAGGATATTTCCAAGAAGGTTTTGCCCCGGGCCAGTTGTATCGGGTCACTCTGACGTTAGTGTAAAGTAATAGCATCACCACATGCCCCTTTGACCCAGAATTTGATTACGTTATAGCGCATCCATCCTGCCTGCACCTATCTTCAACCTCATCTATGATTTTACTCTTTCCTATACACTTTAATATAGGACACACTCACTCCAAAGTGTTTAAGTGAAACGCTTTAGACCCAAAGTGTCCAAGATACACGATATTGATATTACATAAGCGTTCTTGAAAGCATTTGACAGCCAACACTATATGCATGCCTCATTGACTAAATTATATATTTTTTTACATTTTAATTACATTGTTAATAATTTAAAAAAAAAAAATACAAAACAGCTGTTGATGGTTTTTCATTAATTTTATTCATAAATAAACTTGAAAGCAATTTTTTTAGCAAATTAAATTATAAGGTGAATTTTATCTTTAAACTTTTTCAAGATAAATAAATTTTTGTAGTAGAGAAATTTTAAAATATAAATAGTTAAAATTTTTATTTATATTGCGCATGGGAACAATCAAAAAAATATTAATAATAAATAATTATTTATCATAATTCATATGCAATCATTTAGCATTTATACAGAATAAATTTGTCCAGTCAAAAGTCATAAATATTTATTTTTTTGTTTTGTTAATATTGTACTATTTAAAATACCTCATTTCAATATTTATTTTATAACTCATTCATAGATATTTCAATATTAATTAATGCTCAATAAATGTGGATGTTTTAAATATGATGCTTCAAAGCTATTAAATCGTTAATTTAAATTACAAATTCATTGGTGATTTAATATTATTGAGAATTTATTTTAGTATTTATATTTTATTCACATTGTTCAATTTTTTTTTAAATATGATTTAAATTTAATCATGCTATTGACTAGTCATTTGTCTTTTCCATAGGAAATTTTAGTTTTTAAAAATAATGAAAATTTCTAAAATTATATTATATGCACAAAGTACTCTCTCTCTCTCTCTCTCGAGGAATATTGATTTTTAAAAATTTTATTTCACTTGACAATCTTATTTTATATTTTTTTTTTTATTTCAACACTAAAGTTGAACACTGATATCTACCTCTTTCGACAGAATTGACAGGAGAAAAGAGTAGGTTCAACTTAAGCCTCGTCGTAAATGGATTTTTATAATTCATCTTTACTTTTAAGACCTGAAAATTTATTCTTCAGTACTTTATTAATTAAATAAGTCTTTATATACTTGAATATATTTATAATTTAATTACAACTTAAAAAAAAATTAAGAAATTGATAGTTCTCATTTATGAATTTTAAGATGAAAATAATTATTACAATTATAATAATATTAATCAAGTATTATTCAAGTCACAGAATACATAAGTATTTTCTAATTAAATAATATTCTTTTTTTATTTTTTAATTAATATAAATAATAATGCTCTTTAAAACGAACAATGAATCTATTTTAATATTAATTTTTATGAAAAATTTAATCAAGTTATTTAATTGTATATGAAATTTTAGTGTCAATTTATTTTTTTTATTGTAAATATGTCATCAACTTTTCTCTCGATCGAGTTGTAGTTAATTTTTTAAATTTGTTTTTATTTTATTATTCTAAAAAATATTTTTGTTTTCAACATTTGCTTGAAAGTGTATTGTGTATACATTGATGCAGTAGCTTTAAATTCATGGATTGTATTTGTGATTAAATGTACGTTAGTTTTATGTACATTGTAAGATATAACTATGAAATACATGTATCGTTATACAATGTGTACATATTGTGGGCTAAAATGAGTGTCGTAAATCCCTCGAAATCATGTGTATACACAGAAATAGAGGAGAAATGACTAACGCGTTTGTACAACATCTGGATGAAACGATTAAAATCTCGTTTTACAAAATCTCTCATATTTTAAAAACCTGCAACATCATATATATATTTTTTTATAGTTTTTAGTTAGTATTATTCTTTTACCTGCTGTATTCATGATGAATCACTGAAAGTACCCAATTCTCCTGATTACTTTATGCCGTGAAAAAAAATAAATAAAAAATATTTAGAAACAAAATTTCGATGAAAAAAAAATAGCCATACAAAGCAAATGTTCATTCATGTGAATATTTTCCTTGATGTTAATAAAAAGTGTTGCAATATTAATATTCATAAATGGTTAATAAATAAAAAATAAAAAAAACTTGACTTATATATATAATATTGCCCGTGGGCTGATCATTGACAGAAACTACTGTGAAAAATATAACAAAGCGGATTTTTTTTTTCATATTTTAATGATGCAAATTGTCGAGTGTGTAGAATCGAATGATTTTTTTATTTTTCATGTAAAATGTGTTATGCATTTATGTATACCTGTATGATTAACAAAGAGAAAAAAATAAAATAAAATGAAAAAAAAAAAAAAACTTGAAATAGAGGCGAAAAGCCCGATCGTTCGCTCAAACGATTTTCGGCACGAATGAGTGATCGATGAGGATGAATGGTCAGACTGGTGAAAATTGATCGTTATACTTCCCATTCCATGCGATATTGCGTCTTTCTCTCTGTACCAGTATTGAATGAAAGACTAAAAAAAAAAATCATGTTTTACACTGCCAGTTATTCAAAATGTGAACTGTTATGGAAATTATTTCCTGAAAGAATTTCAACACTCTCAATTGCAAGTAGTTGTAAATAAAATTCCACTAAAAAAAAAAAAAAAAAGAAGAATTAAATAAATATACACACAAAAATAAAATAAATACAAAATTTGAAAATTTCCATTATTTATTTTGCTAAATATTTAATATTCTAATTTATTTACTAAAAAAAATCTTTGAGTAAATGAAGAAATTTCAAATATCTATTTTTGCAAAAATAAAAATATTTGCAAGTAACCCACTAGTAACACTTTGAAATATATATTTAGCATGATAGTGCTTATATACCCGTGGGTCTATATGAGAACTGATCCAATTTCCTAACTCCTTTTCTCATTTCCACTTATCCTCATACAAAATTTTAATTCTTTCTCTTTCTATCATCATCATCATCATTGTATAGAAGCTTGAATTTTATATATGCATGTACATGATAGAGCATAAGCATATTCTGTATACTAAAACAAAGTGAGCATATGGATAAGGGCACAATTGTGGCCCATGCTGAGTTTTGTTATTGTTATTGCATGTATAGATAGCTGAGCTCAGTGAAAGCTCAGAAAGCTTCTCTCACTTGTTCTTCTTCTTCTTCCTCCTCTTCTTTGTATACATATATATATATCCATTTACAAAGTTGTTGAAATTTGGGGGTAAAAGGATGTGGATAGAAATAGTTAGGTTGGTTTTCCTACAGGGTATATGCTAGACAAGAGTAGACCATGCGAACCATCTATGACATCCGGCACCCAAAGGGAATGGCTGACTCGGTTAAATCGCAAAAGGGTAGTTTGTATATACGTGTGTGTGAATATAAATGTGTATGTGTAAACTGAATGAGGGCTGGGTTTTCTCGTAATGTCGACATTTGAAAATTTTGGTTAACCAAAATGATACTCTCTGCAAGTTACATCTTCAAGTGTCTTAATCTTATTATTATTTTTTTATTTTAAAAAATAATAATAAATTTTGCCTTCAAGTTAATTATTAATTATCATAAACTTCTGTAAATATACAGATTAATTAATTAAATTAAATTTATTTTACAAAATTAAAAAAAATAGATTAACTTTTTTTATTTTTATTTTTATGAAAGGATTTTCTCATTATGTATATTTTTTTCTGGTTTTATGAGTTATATTCTTTTGTTATGCATTTTAATATTTTTTATTCATTTATTTATTTTTTTTTTTATATTTCGAGTAATGTGAAAAGCCAGGTGAAATTGTAGAACACGTTATTTGAGGCTCATCGTTGTTTGCCACAAGAATTTTATTACGCTTCACATACTGCAAACGGTGTACTATTTTCACCCATACTCACAATTTTTTATTTTATACATTTGTAACTTTTTATTTTTCCTTTTTTTTTTGTTTTTATATATATATTTATTTTTTTTCTTTGTAAAGTTTACATACAGTCATGTACAACATAAATATAATTTGGATTGTGTATGTGTTATGTTTCTTATTGTCGAAAAATAATATAGCTTGTCTTGAAAAATGGTTTTCAAGACATTTACGAGAAATGCACAAGGTTAGATAATAAAAGAAAAAAAAAAAAAAAAAAACCTGTCGAGGTTTCAAAGTACCACCAAAACGACCAACTGCCTTGAATGAAAATAATAAAAATAAAAATAATAAATTAGTTGAAGTAGCGTAAAACATTGATATTTTATTTTTTTTATTTTTTTTATTTTAACACATGCAGTTAACATATCTTGCAGTATCAAATATATTTTTTCTATTATTTTAATTCTCAAGGGAAGAAATGGAATATGGGCCAAAGAAATAGAAATTCAGAAAAGTTTTTTTTTTTTCAAATAATAATTGATGATTTCTGAGCAAGGGTAGATAAAAAATAAAAAGAAAAAAAAATCAGAAAAGATAACTGACAAAGCTTGGTAAAAAAAAATAGAAAAAGAGAAAGAGAAAGAAAAAAAGGGTGATAGTAAAAGATGGAAAATAAACCCGTTAAATTGGGTTGGTGTATAGAAAAACGTGGAATGAGTCACAAGTTGGTTGGTTGGTTTATATAGACGAAAGGATTTTTATTTTCTAGAAGGAATAGCGTGGATGAAAAGTTGCGGTCTTTCAATGCCGCGACGTTGGGCCGTTCCAATTATTTTAGGTAGTTAGACATTTGAAATCCCGTGCGACAGTTTTTCTATGGACTAGTAACTTAGTGTTGTGAATGTCAGTGAAAGATAGGAATAAAGTGAATGAGGACAAGCTAAGACAACTAGACTAGCCAAATGTCTATGTGTTGTATTACTTGTGAGCCTAGTTGCTGTACTCTTTTTTTTTTTTTTTCTTATTTTTATTTTTTTCTTTATCACAACTTTAATGGTCGTCCTGTCTCTCAGTTGTAAAAGTTGGGGATGCGAATGAAATCGGGCAAAAATAAAGAAAAAAAAAAAAAATAAATATAATGCCTGTCGTCGGTTGCAAGACTTTATTTATTTATTTTTTATTTTTCTTTATTTTCTTGATCCATGACTGGTGTTTTCAATGTTTTTCACTTAAATACAACATCACAGAAAACTCGTCTCCATTCAAAACAGAAAATCAACAGTAAAATAAATTGAATGACAAAAAATAAAAATATAAAAAATGAGAAAAGTTACACATGTATATAAATTTACTTTTATTTTATTTTTTTTAAAAAAAAATGCCCAGTAAAAAGTTGAGAAAATAAATTTTTAAATTTACCTATGTCATCACAAGTATATAAATAAAAATAAAAAAAATAAATATATATCTTGACTTGAAGATATATATTTTAGTATAAATTAAGAGATATATTGTCAGAGTTAAAACAATGGGTGCCAAATTGAAGGAAACAATTTTGGAATAATCGTGGTCTCTGGAGTAAGCCTTGACAACGACAACGATGATGAAGATGAGACCTGAACAACACTGACAAAGTAAACACACCTAGAATGAAACTGTCTACGTCATTGAGTGTCAGTGCATGACAGTGTGATTTTGTGTTCATCATGAAAATGTATATACAATATATATAATATATATATATACATAGGCACGCAGACATAAATTGCTGTGCCTACAGTGTAGTGTGTATATATAGTTGTTATATCTTATCGATCCTAAAGTCTCGGACTGTAGGCTATGACAGCAATGATTATCACCAAGTTGGCCTGAAGCCCATTTCCATCATATCCACCCACACCCAACATTATACACACACACATAAACACACATTTGTTTCGAAAAGAGAATCACCTTGAAATGATTTTTCATATATTTATATAGTGCACAATTATTGTGGATGCCTTGAAGAGCGTAGTCGTAAAATATTGTTGATTTTTTACCAAGTTATAAAATTGTTGAAACGATAATGATATAAATATATATTGAAAGGAGCAGATGATGGCCTTTTTCAATGTTGAAGAAATGATGAGATGTTTCCGCAAAGTCACGTAATTTTCACAAGTACTAAATCGATTTGGTAATCGTTGACATTCACGATGATTACTCTTCACGCATTGATTTTTCATTCACATTTTAGACTACTTACTTGAATGTACTCTCTTTCTGTAAATTGCGGTATAAATTGAGAGTTTAGTGGTAACTCTGTGTGGTATATTTGACCCTCATTCACTATCTTCTAACTTGAATTTACTCACTCACTCACTGCTTCACTCAAATATCAAATAGAGAAATATATTTTGCAGTGTGAACAAGCACTTTTGCACGTAAACATCTGACGTTGGCTTACCAAACTCTTCAGTTTTGATTTATTGTTTTATTTATTTATTTTTTTTTTTCTTTCAGCTCAACAATTGAAGGCTTTTTCTATGCTTCAATTTTTTGTTTTAACAATCTCACTATATATACCTATATTTTTTTTTTTTTTCTATTTTCAAGTCAATAAACTTATATATGATACACTTGTTCATTTTATACTTTTTTTTTTCTTTTTATTCTTCAATTTTCTTTTTTTTTTTTTTTGTTTTCGTTGGCATTATAGAGAAAAGTTTATTTTATTTTTTTTGATAAAGTTTTATTATCTTCTTCATAAGTTGGAAAACGTGATGTTCGATATATGGCAGACTAAGGTGGCTCCGTTATTTTTGGTGTGTAGAAAAAGATCACAAAAAATAAAAAAACTCAGTATGTCGAGAGTAGAATTCAAAATTTATTGACACAAACGAGTCTAATACATTTATAGATTTTTTTTTTCAAACTTTGTTTCATTAGAAAATTTTCCAAGTTTATAAATATATATATATATATATCAACTCGCACTTGATGAACCATACCACAATGATTTGTCTATCATAAAAAAATATTGACTTAAATATATAGATGAAATATTAAGAAAGAAATATTATATTCAGGATAATATATATTTAATATATTAAATTTGTGATAGTTCTTAAAAAGTAATTCAAGTAAAATGAATCCTTAGAAAGTTGTATAGTATAAAATGATATTGCCCAGTGGATTTGCGATCGCCAAGGCGTGTGCTGGAACGATCTTAAAACGATCCAAGCTATATAAAGAATAGAGATTAAATAAAAGAAACGATAACCCAGCTAGTTTGTGAATACAGTCATCGTTATTGAAAATTGCAATTTTTTGTCGTTGTCGTTATTGATCTAGGTCAATTTAAAAATAAAAATAATAAAAATAATAGCAACAGCATTATTGTCATATGATAACATCTACAACTCTATACAAGATTATTATTTTGCTTTTTTTTTTTTTCAATGATGACTTTTATATATATCAATCCAACAGCTTGGAGACTTTAGTCTTTTTAATTTTTTTTTTTAAATTTTTTTGTTGCTTCACATTCCCGTTAGTATATAGTTAAACGCTAAAAAGTTATAAGTCTTTAAAGTTTAATTTTAAGTTAACTCACTTCCTTTTAGTCCCTTGAAAAAGTTGGCCTGGTGGTTGCAAGCACAGGTTCCGGGCTTACTTAAACCTATACACTTTTGTGGGTTTAACGTGAAACTTTGGGACGAAGGTTTAAGATTTTTTTTCCCTTTTTTTTTTTTTACGATACATATCTGAAGTTTTCTTTTTATATTTTTATATATATTTTTTTTTTAAACTTCAAGTTTTTTTCGTACATAATATTTCTTGTCATCAAATAAAATCATTAAAATTTTCAATAATATATTTTTTTAATTTAAAAAAACATTTTTTCTTTTTTGTTTAATCAACAACAAAGTGAAACACGTGTTTGAAACATACCGTCATTTATTTGATTTTTATCGCATCATTGGATGGGGAAAGTTCGATGAAGAAATAAAAAAAAAAAAAAAAAATTGTTTGGATAACGTGTGTGAATGAGCAGTTCATTTATCAGGAATCACTGATGGATCAAGTGAATAGGCGTCAAGTCAAGACGTGAGGGTCAACTATTCAATTCAAGGCTTACATTTCTATCGAAAAAAAAAAAAAAAATATATAAAAAATTGAAAAGAAAGAATAGACAGTGCTTTTGAAAAAGTTCATAATGAAAGCATCAAGTTATATTTTGTTGCTCAGTCATCCTTCAGTCCTATGGTTTCAGTTGACATTGTGATTCAAAAAAAAAAGATTAACTTTGTATTCAACTTTCATATATTTTTTTCAAAATGAATATTCCAATATTTTCAAGTAAAATATTATCAAACTATTTCATGACATCTCCCATTGTTCTCAATATATAAATTTATTGATATAATACAAAAAATTCATCTAGATAAATAAATAAAAATAAATATTTTCTAAATTTAAAAAAAAGTTTTTTAACAATACTCTGTGTGTATTTTTGCTGAATCGGTTTAAATGAGAATTTAGGGGAATCTATTCACTGGGGGTAGCATTATTCTGAGTTACAATCGACAGTTAAAGTCGCGGTCACACACCAGACAATCCCGCATAAAATTACAATCATCCTGTGTGAGGGGTGAAAAAAAAAAGGTGTGATAAAAAAAGAAAGAAAAAAAAAAGCTGTCTCATATAAAGAAAAAAATAAAACAGATGAAATTTCTTTTTTTCTTTATACATTTTATATTATATATATTCTTAAATGTTTTATTGAGTGTATAGCAAGCATGGTGTGTATATACGTATTGTCAAATAATGTATTGGCGGGGAGACACCAACAGTTCTCGATGAATGTTCCACAATGGGGTGGTGGTTGTGATGGTGCTGGTGGTGAGGGTGGTAGTAGTATAGTAATGGTGATGGTGTTGGAAAGAGAATTGTCCTGGATAGTGAATAGTAGTAGTGCTATCTATATATATTTTTTCGCGACGGGTTCATGGTGCGCTGTTGAATAAATGGGGGTGAGTTTTAGTTGGTTCTCGCGCTTGTCGTTACGATAACAGCGCCATTTTTGTGCCACCAACAGTACACCCTCAGCATCCCTGGTGGTGGTTTCGCGCGCGTCAATTTACCCTGTTTCGCTCACTGGAACAACGAAAAAGCATGTTGAATGAAATAATTAATTTATAAAAATATAATTTAAAAAATATTAATACATATATTAATACATACACATAGTGTTTTTTTTTGTTTTTTTTTTTTTTTTTTTAAATTAAAAAATTTACATTATTTAATTTTATAATAAAAAAAAATAAAAAAAAAAGAAAAAAAAATTTTTTATCATTTATTTTCAAAAATTTATGTTTTTTGTTTTCAACATAAAATATTATTTTTTTATTTAAATTTTTTTTTTTTTTTTATTCAATGATTTTTAATTTGATTTATTGTGCAAATATTTTGGATATTTTAACGACTTTTGAGGCCTCAGGCTGATTTGATTGTAAATTTTTGTGAAAAAAGTGATAAAGTGAAATTTAAAAAAAAAAAAAGAATAAATAAATTATGGCTTAGTGATTATTTTTTAAAATTTAATTATTTTTTGTTTTAATTAAAATTGATTAGTGTAAAATTGAGTGATGTTAATGATAAATGTGATTCAACGATAATATAATTTGACAAATGAGAAGAATAGTATTATTTTTATTGTCGTGTTATTGAATTTGATGACAATAATGATAATACGTGTTTGTGTTAGTGATTATTATCAAGTGAATTTGTGGAAAATTTTCTTTGATACTGCAATATTATAAATGGAAATACAGTATCACTCAGTGTGCTTTATAATTAACAAAATCAGTTTGGGTACAAGTGATTAATGAATAATAATGTTAATTAACAACTAATAATATTAATAAATTAAATAATATTTAAAACTGGAATAAAGGAAAATTATTTATCAAGTGGATAAAGTGTGCAGTTTGGTGGAGCCCAGTTTATCATCAGCAAATCGTTTCATCAACGAGAGTGAGTGTGGCGCCCAACAATATCAAAATCGTGCCAATTTAATAACAATAACCCAGCATAAAATTCTCTTGTTCTCTTGTTTTTATTATTATTAATTTTTCAAATTAAATTAGTAGTTTTTTTTTTTATTTTAAATCTTCACTAATTTTACTTTTAAACAAAATTGGCAATTAGTTGTAAAACGTTTTGCATGTCCAGTATAATATAATTACTTCTCCCCCAAAATTCTGTTAAATGTTGGTGTACAAAGAATTAAAAAAAATACATAAAATGAAAAATAAATAGTTAAATAAAAAAAAGGAGTAAATAAAAATAAATAAATAAAAAAAAAACAACAAATTCCTAGGCAGAGGGGAATGAAAAAAAAAATATAAAAGGTTGAAATTAAATTAGAACAATTGGAGAGTTCCAATCGAACGTATCGTTCGTATAATTAAACTCTAAAAGCGAGACTTTTTCTCGCTGACAATCAATCTGATAGTGTATATGTGAGTGTATTTTTTTTTTTTTTTTTTGCGTCAGTGTATGTGTCTTGCGTTGAAAAAGGTCGTTCAAATTATAGTTTTACTGCTGGATTTTTTCGTCAGTATGTGGAAGATTATTTTTTTTTTTTCTTTTTTTCTACTGTTTGTGGGTGAATGTGTTCAGTCAGTGGAATAAAAAAAAAAAAAAAAAAAAAGGATTGTTTTTTTACAAGATTGGGCTGGTCTTGTGATGAAACCTTTTATCGGGTTTTTTTTTTTATTTTTTTTCTTCAACACATTCAGGTCTTCTCAGTGTTACAATTGTCCTTAGCATAGTTCTCGCATGTGTCACTTGGTATCTTACTTTTATACGATTGTCATTCTCTCTAAAATCAACATTTATTTATTTATTTTTTTTTTTCAAATGAATTTTATTCAATTTATTTCTTTGACTATTTTTTTTTTCTTTTAAAATAAATGTTTTATCCTGAAATTGATACACAGCTTGGTTCAATAAGAAATAGTAAATTTATTTTTCATTAATTTTTTGCTTTTTTTTTTCTTTATAACTTTCAAAGATAAAAACAATTCTTTCAATTATGAATTTTAAATTTTTTCATTATTTTTAAATGACTCAAGTTGAATAAAAAAAAAAAAAAAAAAATTGTATTATTTATTATTAAATTTAAAAATGAATAATTATTTTTAAATTATCTGATAATTATCATAGTGTATAAATTATAAATAATCATTTAAATTCGTTGCAAAAAAACATTTTTTTTTTTGTTATTAAGAAATGTCACGTGACGTTTTATCTAGCCTTAAGAACATGAAGATTAATCAAGACGACGAGAGGTGAAGCAACGGAATTTTAATGCCTTTTTCAAGAGGCACTTCCTTCCGGCTAGCTTCTTTAGATATTCACGCGGTATTTCATTACCCTGTCTACATCATATTTTTATTTTAAAAAAATAAAAAAAAACAATACTATTTAAAAAAATATTGAAAAAAAGTAGTTCAACATTTTACTTAAATGGTAATTGGACTTTTGTTAAATTAATTTACAAGTGACTTGTTAATTTTTTATTTCTTTTTTCACATTTTAAAAAAATTTTATAATTTAATTTTTCTCAACAGATTTTTTGCTAGAAGCTATATAATTTTTATTAATTTTTATATATAAACTTTTTCATTAAAGTATATTTTTTTTTTCCATACATTTTTCTGCAAGTCAACACGCAGTTTTTTTTTTTAATATTCACCTATTTTTTTTATTCACCTATGGGGTGAATCGAGACACGCTTTGGTGCCCTTCAATGTAAAAAGTATATTTACATATATATATTTTTGCATATATGATATGTGGATGTGATTCACAGGGCAGAACGTGGGTCATTATATTATGTGCTTTCCTCATGCATGCATATTTTAATGCCCTCTGCCACTTTTGCTTTTATATTTCAATGCATATTTTTCAAAAAAAAAAAAAGCTCATGTTAACGATGCTTTACTTTTTTTATAAATGGTTATTTTATTATTATTGCTCTATTGAGATTCAAGATTTCGTAATTTCAGTAATAAAAGTCATTAAAAAAATTTATTATAAAAACAATAAAACTTTTACTTTTTTTTATCTATATAAATAGATACTAAAAAATTACATTGGCAGTTTTAAACAGTTCAAAATTTATCACCAACTTTATCTCAAAAAAAAAAACTTGTTTCATAGAATTTTTTTTTTTTTAATTTTGTAAATTATTTATTTATTTATATTTTTAATAAAATTTTCATTTGAGAATATTAGAAATTTTATTTTTTTCACTGTTTATTAATATTTTAATTTAACTAAATTAAAAAAAAATCATAACGAGGTAGGCAAAAACTCGAGAATTTAATTTTCTTCGGGTGAAAAAGATGAGAGAAATTTTGTTCACGTTTGGGAGTATTATTAATAACGATACTAATGAGCGCAATTACGAAATATTTTGTGTCAATTAAATGAACGTACTTTTCTTAATGATGCTTTGAAAAAAAAATAAAAAATAAAAATTGATTTTTAATTTGTAGACAAACATAAGAGTAACGTAGTGTACTTCAAATAATTTTCACCTAAAACTTCAATAAAAATAAAAAAAAAGACAAAATTCCAATCAACAAAATTTCAATACATATTTTCAAATAAATTCACCTGTTAAATTGGCAACAATACAAATTAAAAAATAACCAAATTTTCAATTATTAAAAATGTCAATAATGAAATAGCTAAAATACAGATTATATATATATTTTTTTTCGTTTTCAAAAGTTCGTTGTGCCAAAAGTCCATGTAGTTTTCATGAATGCTATTGGACTTTGTACAATGAGGTACATAGCAATGTCCAATATATACTCAATACATAGAGCCATGAATACATGAGTATATGTAATGTGAATATACACTGAGGTGTAATTTCGTGAACCAACTCACCAGCCGATCGTTGCATTTGTCATTCCGTGGAGACATCTGGCCTCGAGTCCCATTAGTGACGTATGAGATCTACAACCACACTATATTCAAAATACAATACACACATGAATATACGCATAGTTTTACCATAGACCAAATCATATGGGACAATACTACTTGTGCACAAAGATCATACACAAGAGTTGAGAGATATACATCTATCTTTCACTTTGTCCATATAATATCAAGCTAGTTTTCCAAAAGCTCACCACTATTTGTCTTTAGTACGTAATTAATTTGAATCCTCTAAACTATCCTCACTATGAAATTCTATATGAAAATTAAACATGACTTTATTTTTAATTTATTTATGTACATGTATGATGAGTATTTTGACTTGTTTTACAAATAAGTATCAAATGGAAATTCAAATATCTATATTTATTAGAGTCTTGATTTATTATTAAAAATATTCTTGTGGAATATGGTAAAGTCGGATATTAAATGATGATGGTATACATGATCTTTTAGTAATTTTACTTAAATTATTTTATGTATATTTACAATTTTATAACACTCTTATATGTATAAGCAAACTTTTGACAGATGCCAATATATACATGTCGATATTTGAAATGAGTATAAATTTTTCTGAAGATTTTAAAGTAGTTTAAATTTCATGGATCTTGTGTCGTGCAGATGTAGGTTGGTGTATTTTGTTTTTGTTTATTTTGGACAGGTAATATTGCTGATGAGACTGGCTTGACAGGTTTTCGTTTGACAAATGACACAGTGATAATTGATGAACTACGAGATGGCTCGGTTTGAAACGATTAGATTCAATCAATAGACTTTTTAGTTAATCGATTTGCATACTTTTAGCTAACTGAATAAATTTAATAATTTTTTTAAAATTTAAAGCAAATTCTTTAGATTAAATGAATTCAAGTTTTATTAAATAAATAAAACAAAAAAGAAATTGATATTTGTATTCAAAATATTTAATGATATAAATTTTAAATAAAATAAATATTTAAAGAAAAAAAGGAATGTTGACTGAGAGTTTGAAGATGAAATGATATATAAAATAGAATAAGTTGTTGTCATTTTGAACAAAACGAACTTTGCAATTAAATTGTCGAGAGGGTGCGGTCTATTTGTCGGATATTCTTCAATTGGAAATCTTGTCCGGCGAGTGGTGGTATTTACTGAGTGTGATGTACAAGATAGCTCGTGCCTAACCCACTTCTTTTTATTTATTTCTTTTTATTTTTTTCTCAAACTACATCTCCCCAGCTTACCCCTCAAAAGTAAACAAGTGAAGAAATTGGACGTTTCTAAGAGGATAAAGTTGCCTCTAGTTGAACGAACCAAAAAATAAAATAAAAATTAAAAAATGTTGAAGAAATCGTTTCATTAAGATGTTTTGTTCACCGAATGTTTTTATTTTTTTATTTTTATTTTCAACTATATTTTTAAACAATTAAAAAGAAAAAAAAAATACATCAATATAACATATTGGATTTTATTTTCTTTATCAAAAATGTGTCACAGTAAAAGTCGTTTATCAGAAAATAAAAAAAAAAAATCCTTAGGATTTATTTGCAATTAAAACATGAGATATTTTAAAACAGATATCGAACGACACATTGGGGGAATTATAAAGAGATTTACCTTTATCCAAAGTTAAAAAAAGACTAAAAAAAAAAAAAAAAATTCGCTTTGTAGCCTATCGTTGTGTGTAGAATGTTTACCTCGTCTGGAGAAAGAAATCTTTCAGGGTGAATGCTGCTGGTCACAGAAGAGACTCTGCTCGAATAGATTTTCGTACTTTCTGTGAGGGATAAAGGGAAATTACTTGGTATGGGTGAAAAATGAGATACTGAATAAAAGCTCATGCGTATCACCGAAGATAGACGAGTTTTAAAATCAGCTTCAACCAATCCTTTTGGAAAATTCGACAAAAGGGATGCACCAAAATTTTCAGGATATTTATCTTTAAACAAAAGAACCACTGACAAATTTGCAAAATACTCTAGATTTAATTTACTAATTGTTTTTTCACCAGCAAACATACAATTTAAATTAATTCTATAAATTTTCTTGGTAAATAAAATTAAAGTTTATTTTTCTTTCCCTAGCTACATATTTATTGATCCACTTGGTCATTCAACTGATCAAATCGATGACAATCCATTTTGAAAAGTCTTATTGTTTTACTTTTCTGATTGTTTTTTTTTTGTTTTGTTATTTATAGATAAAAAAATAAGAATCATATTTTCATGCATGACTTGCAAGTCATTCACATAGATTTTGTCACTATTTTTCTCTTGGCTTTCGTCCATCGTTTATCTCTTGATAACTTTTTCTGTTGTTCGAAGCGTTTTGTCTTCTGGGAACTGGCATGAAGTAGGATGAGAAAATCGAAAGGGTTATTAAGTGCATCCAAACGCGGCTCTAGATGTGGAGTATAATACTGGGGGATGTGAAAAAGGGAGTGGTTACTATGACCTGGTTTTTTAAGAGAAAATAATATCTCTGTGTGAGTTTACTATTATTTTTTTTTTTTTTTCCCAAGCAAAATGCCGGTATTCGATGCTATATCTATACATCTTGAAGTTTTAGATAAAAATTCAAAAATAAAATTATATCGTTTTTTTTATTTTTTAATCTTAAAAATAACGTTAAAAATACGAGAGTTCATAAAAGACCATAGCTTCATTGTTTTATTCATAAATAAATAATTTTATAACTTTATTAAATTGAAAGTTTTTTTCATTTTGGAATTATTTTGTTAATAGAAAACTGGGTGACTCATGGCTGAGTGAAAAAATAAAACCAACATGGCTAGGATAACGTTATTTGGTGTCTTACTGGCGATGTTTGGAGGAACACAAGTTTTGAGAGCTGAACCTTCAGCTATGCCAACAATTAGAAGCATCATTGGTAAGTCAAATAATTATTTATATTTGTTATTTTTTTATTTGAATTTTTGTCCATTGACTCATGACATTGACGTGTGTAATTTTAAAAAAACTTTTTAAATAACATTAGTGTTTAATTTTTTGCAATGTTTTAATTATTTTTCAACATTTTTTAAATATTGTTTTACGATATTGAAAAACACGAAGGATTTAATGCAATTATTCAATGTCCTCTAATGAAAAATACTACAGGTTAAAAAAAAAATCCGAATAAATTTTTCCCTCGTTAAATGAATATCTTGTTAAATTATTATTGGTGATTAAATTCTTCCATGGATATTTATTTTAAATTTATTGAAAATTTTAATAAACATAAAAAAATAAAATACGATTTTTTTTATTTCAATAACAATCGTGATTAGAAATGATGCAGTTATTAAATATATCAAAAAAATTTCAATTAAAAAATTCATTTTATTTTAATTATCAAATTTTGCAAATAAAATAAATTGTTGTTTTATTTTATACAAAGAAATATAAATTAAAGAGTGCAAGTACATATGTAGAATGTTATATTTCATGAATTGACTCTTGAGTTGTTTAAATAAAATTGTATATAATTAATGCATGAAAATCTAGACAAAAGTGTCTCGTTTCTTAAGAAGAAAAAAAATAAAAAATAAATATATACATAAAAGAAAAAAAAAAACACTGTAGACAAGACGAATGTGTTGAGAATGAAATGGGAAGAAGTGTATTTGGTGTAGTGGGTGGAACGATGAGGACGCCATTTGAATTGATGAGACGTCAAGAAGGGTTTCATGAATGAGGCAAAACCCAACGGCGTAATTGTACAAGCTTGACGTGTGCGACACTTGAGTCTCAGAGGCGTTACAAGCTTTTCTCATTGCAAAAGTAAGAAGGAAGTTGGAAAAGGCAACTTGGCGATGATAAGAGGGGCAAAGAAGGGAATGAGTTAGAACCACGTTTGAGTTGATGATGCGTTTCACTTGACAGTGTTCAGCATTGAAAGCCGCCAACTTCTTGTTTCAAGCACAACAAAATTGCGACATTGAAGATTTCAATTAAATTAATGTAATTCCCTTGATACTTGTGTTCTTTATTTTTAAAATTTATTTATGCTGACTTATTGATTAACTGTCTACTCATTATAATTTTGAATTAATCAATAATTATCTTGCACCATTGTTGCGATTTTTATCTCTATTGTTTATTTTATTTTAAAAAATAATTTCAATTTTTTCTTTTTTAGTATTTATTCACTCGGTGTATTTTGATATTTTGAATATTTAAAAATTACCACAATAGCTATTTTATTATTATTCAATTTTAACTGACAGTTTTAATAAATTTCACCATCCATTTTGCTTCATCAATATATAATAATTAATAGCCAATATCACGTTTATATATGTCAATGAAACACAAACTTTTCATAAATATTTTTATCAATTAAATCTCAATATAAATTACATTATTCATTAATGTTATTTATTTTTTTTTCTCATAATAATTAATTGAAAACTTTAATCATAAAATTTTATATATATTATATAAATATATATGTATATAAAATTAATTTAACTTTTCTCATTTTCAATGTAATTTACCTTTCTGGTAAAAAAAAAATTTCAATTAATCAACTTCTAAATGCTATGTACAGGACATAACATCTATGTAAAAAATTTTCTCGATTTGTAATTACTGAGTTTTGATGTAACTCACTGCGGCATTCATCAGAGAAAAAAAAATAAAAAAAAATACATTATTAGCTATATTATAAAAATAATATTAAACATCTAAAACTATATATCGTTGATTAAATTTTTTGATATTCTATTTAAAAAACTTGGGTATGAATTTTGTGTCATATTTTCTTTAGTGTTTAATTTAATATTTTTCATTTTATGTTTTTTTATTTTTACTGTTTTGACAGTATAAAGTAGAGGATTGCAAGTGTGTGTGGGATAGAAAGCAGGCAGATTATATTCGATGGTATGTAAAATACCAGGTCGTAGTGTCATGACCTCGTTATCAAGTCGTTGTCTGTATATCTGGTTGTGTTGTATAATATAGTTGTCACTGCATAAGCCAACCCTTCGATATACATATATATATTTATTCTCACTTTACTATCCAAAGCTTCTATATATTATATTCTTTTGGTATACACCCCCAGCAACATTCAAACTCTATACTGTTGTTTGTTGGTTTTATATATATACATAAAAACTAAGATTACTATGTGCAATGCAATCAGCAAGTGGGTCGGACAAATACAAGCGACCAGTTTTCTTTTGGCTTACAAATATAACCATGGATTAACGCGCATCATCTCTCATATTTCTCTCTGTCTCTTTTTTTTTTTCTTTTTTTTGTTCTTTAATTTTTCTTTTTTTCTTCATCTTTTTTTGTTTCATACCCCTCTGTGGGGTTGCATCACTATTGTTTTGCTAGCCCAAACCTACGCTATATAGTCTAGTGCACAGGAAAATTGTCATTTGCATGCTGAAATAATAATAATAGTTATTCAAAAAAAAAAATAAATAAAAAAATTACTATGCAGTATATGTAAACTGCAAAGACCACGAGTGAGAAATGAGTTTCTGTCGTCGTTTTTAATTTACATACTTAGTCATTGTGTCTTTTATTTATTTTTTGTTTTGAAAATTTTTATACTTTTTTTTCTTTTTTACCAGATATATAGAATTTCTATAGAATAATGTATTTCATTTTTTTTTGTTTTATTGATAATTTAATGTATAATTTTTATACAAAAGATAGAGGAAAAAAAAAAATAACAATTGGTTGGTCAGATTGAAAAAATTGAGTGTTTTAAAAAAGATAAAAAATATAAGATTTTTGCTAATGCATAAACAATAGAATTTATATTATCTTATACTTGATGTTGCATCAATGAATAATAAACATGACGATAGACATGCGGATGGATAGAACTGGTTGAAAAGTCGTTTTCTCGATATAAAAAAAAAAAACTTTTTACTTTTTTACAGGGTTAAAAGATTATCGATAAAAAAATAAATAAAAAAAAAAACTATATGCATGTAGTAATGGTGAACACGACATACTCAAAATACCTTCACCTTACTATACATTGCATTCTTTTCATTCTTCTTTATATATACCAATATATATAGTTATATATGTTCGAAATTTTATTGCAGCATCTCAATTTTATATTTTTTTCATTTTCTCATTTTTCCTTCCGAGAGCAATAATGTTATATCAAGGCAATCGTTCGACTTTCTTCACAGTCCATACTGTATTTTATGTCTATGAAATACCAAATACATATATAAAATAAAATAAAAATTTATATAAATATAAAAAATAAAAAATCGACGCGAGACGAATGAATGTTGTACTAGTTTTCAAGTAAAGTGAAGTACCACAGTAGATGGGATGGTTAAGGACACGAACAAGTCGGTTCAAAAAATATTAAAAAAAAAAAAAAAAGAAAAATCATAATAAAATATAGGATAATGCAAGTTTCTATAAGATATAAAATGTTGAAGACGCGCAATGTAGAAAAATTCCATGAGAAAAGTAAAATGTTTAAGAAAAAAATGAAAAAAAAAAATTTCAGCCATTAAGTGGTTATAGAAAGCCATCACAAGGTCGCTTTTTAAAAATTATGCTAAGTGCGTTAAAAACTCTTTTTGATGGGATCAAACAAAAAAAAAATTTATAATTTACCAACGATGGTATTATTAAATTTTTTTTTTCTTCCGGAATAAAAAACTCTTTTATAAACTATAGAAAAAAAAAATATATAAAGTTTTTTTATAAATAAAATATTTGAAAGATGTTTATTTATAATTTATTATAAAAATATTTTAAATTTATCAAAAAGTCATTTATATTTTTTTAGTATTATTAAATTATAATAATAATATTTTTAATTTATTATAAAAATATTATTATTGAAAATTATTTTGGCGGCACAGTAGCTTTCTTTTATTTTTTTTTTTTTGGATGAAAATTAATTTCAACAATGCCAGGTGAGTTTTATTTTCTTCATCGATTTGCTGCTTTTATATTCAAAGCCATCTTTTTTTATATTCAGCTCAGAGCATTTTGGAATATTTCCAATTGCGGATTGAACTGTTCGTAACTGTTGAACGTGAATTATATCTTTGAAGAAAAAAAAATTGAAATAGCCCTGAGCTATTGTAACTTTTGACAAGTTAAAACAGTACACAACTTTTCATACAACAGTTCACTGATATAAACATATACCTCTTTATTTTGTGGTGTATTGAAACAATGTTTTATTATAAATACAAATGGGATAAATTAATAAATTTATTTCTACAAAGTAACAATTTAAATATTTCATAACGCTTTTATTACACAACTACAATATTTGTTTAGCCTTCACGCAATATTTTATTCCATTTCAAATATGTCCAAGCTCAACTGATTGATTACTCACAAAATTTTTAAAATCCCTCAATGAAAATTGGATGCACATTTTGATTAAAATTTTCGACACTATCAAAACTCGGTAGCCTACTGACAAATTTTTTTAACATCAACCCAATATTATGCGTGTAAAAATTGTACCAGTTATTTTTTACTTTTTTTTTTTTTTTTCATATTCTCTTTCACTTGATAAATATTTTACTTCATTACCAATTTATATCATCCTTTAATTTTTTATTCAAACATCAACGTAAAAAAAAATTTCAACATATTTATTTTATTTTTTATTTTCAAAATTTAGCTGTTGGATTAATTTTAGTTGACAAGAAATATTTATGTACTTTTTAGAAGCATTTTATATTGATTTTTTACGCAGCTTTTTAAGTATGCAAAAAACGTTTGATCTATTCGAACCAACTACCCTCAACTTGGGCCAATTGTGGCTTGCAATATTCTGAAACTTGAACATGTCATATCTTATCTTCAGCAGTATTGTATAAATATACATAAATATTATATTGAAAATTCGAATATTTAGTTTCATCTTATGGCCAATTGGTAGCTTCAAAATATAATATAACAGATAATGATGCTCTGTTAACAGTATTAATTTTACATCAAAATTGATTGAGTTAAAATTTTTTGAAAGGCTTCAAGTATGTACTTGAAGTTATCCATTAAATTTTCATCAATACATTTTACATCAATGACAATTATTCAATGTTAAATATATTATTATAATTATTTTTAACATGGTAAATGAATTGTTTGAACACATCAAATGTAAAACACATATTTATTGATATAGTTTGAGCTTAATTCAAAACTTGTCACACCTCATTCTGTGGATGATACGAGCTTTATTGTGTCCGCAACCTGTAGTTTATTATTATTATTATTATTATTTGTTATTTGTTGTTATCATGAGAATATTGTCAATAGCTTGAATGTAAAGTTCATGACAGACGCTGTATATAGTTTATGAATACAACTGGTTGATTGCTCAAACCCTCAGGGTGTTTTGCTACAGATTTTAATGTTTTTGTATTCATTTTGTATATTTTGTATTCAATTTATTTATTTTATATCCATCACTATTTCTCTTATATCTTTGTTGTTAACTTGAAATTGTTTAAAACACTTTCTTTAGATGTTACATGAATTTGTAGCTTAAGTTGAAATATCTCTTTGTATTTTATTCTCAATTTCTTTACAATAAGTTGAGTATTGTAATCTTTTTGCATCTTAAAACTTTATGGTGTCTGATTAATGTTTGAAATATTTATTTGTTTGTTTTATAAATAATTTAAATAACAGAAAAAAACTTTATATAATATTTTGATTTAATTAAATTTTTATTCAACTATTTTTAAAAATATTTTTTTATTATTGTTTTTATAATAGAAATTTACAAGTATATTTTTTACAAATTTTGACTTTTTTTTTTACACGCAGTTTACTTGTTTATATAGCATTGATTTTTAAATTTATATAAATTTTTTAATATAGTTAATGTACAGCTATATATTGTGCTTACAACATATATGTTTACAAGAATTTGCCCAGGTATTTGCCTATTTTGGACCCGAGTTATTCGACATGTATTGGCTTTATTCGCATGGATATTGGTTTCTCTTTGAAGATCAAGAATCCTATCCAAGTATCTAATATCCTGTACTTTGAAATCAACCACCAATCTGTTGACTATGCAATAACTTTGATAGAATTCAAAATATTCAAAATATTTAGTTGCAATTTTTATTTCCAAACAATATGTATATTACAAAAATATTATTATTAAATAATACTATTATTTATCTTGCTTTAATATCTTCGGTTAATTGAGTTATATCTAATATTACTAAAAGCAAAGTTCACTATTAAATAACACTGTTTGTAAATAATTTCCAAGTATAAATTTTATATCAAATTAAAATTAGCACGAATTTTCATATCAATTATGATGAAAAGTTTTGTATTGTTGATATTTATTACTGAAAAAGTTTATAATCAAGTATGATTATAATTTTAATAACAACAATACAAGTTAATAACAATAAATAATTGATTAATTAGATTTTCCATATATAAATTTATCAGATTGATTTTAGTTATACATGTGCAAGTTAAACTACAGTAGTATATATTGAATTGACCGTGATAATAGTATATTGTGTGTCATGCAAACACATGCTCCCAGAAAATTGAAAGCTAAAACGCAATTTCCTAGGTTATCATGACATTAATTAACTTCCATAGTTAATCGTCCATTCAATTCCATCCAGTATATCAGAATCTGTATCTGTAACATGCGTGGTCTGTGTATTGTTTGAAATATCCGACTGCTCTTCACATAAGTCTGTCAAAGAAAATCACATTAAGAATCAATACAATGAATATTAGGAAATTCAATTCATCAGGTTTCATTTCATATACATATAGCTTTATTTATTATTTTTGTGCTATTCCATTTGCTAATTTATTCCCAATTTAAATTAGTGATAATTATAGATTGATATATTTTTGATTAGTTGATTATTTGATTATTTATCTTTATGATAATTAGGCATCCAGTAATCCTAGTCTGTTCCAATTTGGTAGCCTACGACATATTGCACGTTCGTAGGCTGGATTCATGTATGCTTTATTGTTAAATGGCGATTCATCATCACCCAAAATTTCTTCAAGATTTTGAGCGTCAGCTTTATCAACAAGAACTATTGGAAGAATTGTACAAGCAGCTACAAAACCATATATTTCTTTTTGATTTAGTGATTTTTTAAGATCAGCCAATGTTGGTGGTGATGTTTTACATCCAATTTTTTTCATTGTTGCTGATAAAATCGTGAGATATTCATTGATAAGTTTGTCATAGTATTTTTGAAGTACTTCTTCAGATGGGCTTGTGTTGAAAAAATAACTTAGATCAATTGCTGGTGAGCCATATAAACACAATTGAAAATCCACCTGTAGTTTTAAATAACAAAATGTATAGTATTTTTTTTTTTTAGCTGAAATCTTTTAGAAATTTATTTTTAGCTTTTCATTTATTGAAAGCATGACAATATAATTTTATTCAATTTATTTTTCATTATAAAAAAAAATTCATTGATTCCAGTATCGATACACAAACTTTTCTTTCAATCTGAGTACTTTCAATCGAACAGATTGAAGATGATACAATCTCAATGTAAAAAAGAAAAAAAAAAAAAAAAAAAAAAAAAATGCTATCTTGAGTATAGTATATATAAAATCTACTGAATTAATAATAAAGTAAATTTTTGTTTCGAAATAAAATGGAAAAAGAGATAAAAAAAAGTAGCTAAGAAAAAAGAAAAAATAATAAAAATAGTGTGGTGGTTTGAAGACTCGTGTTTAGAAACTCGTAAAAGTCGAGAGTGCTGACTGGATTGAAAAAAGGCGGACAGGTATAAGACGAAGAGCATAATGTAAAGGTGGTTCCACAATCAAGTAGTTGTCAATGTATAGAATTCAACGTTTGCAAAATCGAATCCCGAACAAGTTCATTGCATTATTCACGCTGCATGACTCTACATAACCCTCTGTCTCATCATACTATTATCTATTCTGTTTTATTATTGTTTTTTTATTTTTATTTTTCAATTCTTTGTGTAAAATACAGAGTGCAAAAAAGTAAGGATGAGTTGTTGGTTCATTCGTTTCTCTGAGACTGAATTTACAATGAAAATAAAAATTGAAAAAAATAAAACTAACATGCGCTATTGAAAAACTAATAATATATTGTTACAACACGAATACAATGAGCATCATGTTGCTGAGAGATTTATTTATCTTATCTCGATTAAAATTATATTGTGTTAAATTTTGAGTATACTTACTAAAATGTGATCGATAACTTTGCCTTCGTTGTCGTAACGAAATAACATGTTGTTGACCCAATAATCACCGTGATTAATAACATGAAATTCATTATCATCAAGAATTGTTGAATCAGATGCTCGATCATATGACACTTCTGCTACACTCATCATTTTATCAGCATATTGTTGATCAACATCTGTCCAATTTTTCATTACACTTGCCAGTCCTTTCATTCCACCGATGAAAAATCTTTTCATTTCTTTTGGATGGGAACTGTTGAATATTCCTTTGTGATATTGTTCTTTATATTTTGGTTCCTAAATTATAATTTTATTTAAAAGTTAATTGTATTTATGTATATATAGCTTTTTTCAAGTCCAACCTTTTCACATGCTGCAACAGAACCAGCATGAAATTTGGCAATACCACTTATGGCAAGCATGCAATGTTCAAGATCCAAGCCAGCTTGACGATCAGCCATTCTAAAACCCAATGGTGCCAAGTCTTCAATGACCAACATCACTGGGTTTGCATCTTGTGTGTAGTAACATTTACCAGCAAGTTTTTTATCTTTCAATAAACTCTCCATGTCTCTTAGTGTATTTGTCATCATTTTTATTTCAATATCAAAAAGTCCAGCTTCTTGAACCTTCATTTGAAAAATAATTAATAAAATGTTTTTTTAGTTTTCAAATTTATATTATTTCGATGACTCAATATCAAATTTAATATTTTAATAATTTAAAATATAAAATTTGGATTTTTATTTGAATAAAAAATCATTTAAAAACTCACCAAATTATTATTCGGACCATCTGGCAATGTCGTTTTAATAATCAGTGATTTTTTATCAGTTATTTGTTTTGAGCCTTGATGACGCATAAAATTTGCAGTTGTACGATACATTTGACTCGTATAATTGTCACCTTTATTTGTCGCTGGTTTTGTGACGATATTTACTACCCGAATTGAATCATCATTTTCTGACTTTTTTAAAATTCGCTCGATAAATTGATTGTTCAACCATGACGGTATTTCCAATGCCATTTTTTTCACAATTTAATCTGACAATTAAATGTGAAAATTTAATGCAACTGCACAGTATAAAATAAATAAATAAATTTCCAATAAATTACTTTTATTATTTATTTTTATTTTTTTATATTTTTTAAATAACAAACCACAATTTTATTTATTAAAAATGAATATTTGATTCGTCAATTTGTAGATTTTAAACTTTAACTGTTAAATATTAAATATATTTTTTATTAACTACTGTATCCGAGCCGAAGAAACATTAACAAGTCACTCCGTTTACTGAAGTCTCCTTTTTTATAACAAAGAATTTACAAAAAAATAAATATAAATCGCGTGCAAAGACAAGACTTTTCAGTACGACAAATTGTTGATTATAGTATTGACGTGAAAAAATAAAAAAAAAAAAAAATATCTGCACACTCACTGTGCTACTGTTATCATTTTAATCATAACTTTAAGTCTTGTAAATTAGTAGTTGCAAATATCCCACTATCAATTACTGTGATGACAAGATAAAGAAAAAAAAAAAAAACAACGCTCTAGAATTCTAATCAAATTAAAATATTAAACAGTAAAATATTTGATAAAATAATTACTTTCATAAGTAAAAAATTACTTAATTTGCTGCTCTTTTTTTTCTACTCTTTTGCTTGTTTTTATTCATTTTTTTTTTCTACTTTTTTCACGGTCAATTGTATATTTAATTATAGAATCATATGATACACGCGGAAACGATGCAATGTCGACCGTGACATAAGACTGTGTGTGTTATCTTTATTATTATATAAATGAATACAGGTTAGATAAAAATAATTAATGATAAAACTGCAAAAAAAAAATGAAAAAGAAGAACGTGTGTTTACATATAAATCATGACACGTTATAAAAAAAAAATTAAAATAGAAAAGATATTATCTATTCCGTTTCTGTGCTCTCGTAAATTATACAATGCTGATGAAACGTTTTTATTTTTTAATGAAAAAACTGTCGAAACTGTTTATTGGTCTTATTTTTATTTTGTTTTTGCTTGAAAAAATTTTAATATCACAGGTAGGAATGTATTATTAACAAATGAATAAACAAAAATATTTTAAATAAAATATTTTCTTTCTAAAATAAATATTTAAAATATAAATTTTTGGTATTTACAATACTACCGTGTTATTTTAATTATTTTAATATTTAATTTTTTAATTGACATTTATTATGATTTATGACAATGTTATATTTAATTGACATGACATTGTACACGCATGACTATTAATTTAATTCAATGACTTGATAGTTTTATTTATTGTCGATTATTTTTAGAATGCCAGAATGTATTAATAATATTATTAACAAATAATAATAATTAAATAACAAATATTAAATGTACAATTTAATTATTGACATAACATAAATTGATAATTCATTGGGCAAACAATTTTATCATCATACAATGATTTATTATTAGTAGAAAAATTATAATTATTTATGAATAAATAATATTTAATTATTGGTTTTATATTACAACAAATTATCGGCTTTTAAAAAATCCAAATAGACACAGTGTATTCATGTTCATGTAGAATAATTCTGTTTTTTAAATAAAATAATGTTTAAAAAAATTTAAAGTAATTAAAAAGGATGATGATGTTGGTAAACGTAATGCCTCGTTAGCGCTGATCACTCAGCAAAGATACTGATAGAAGTGTAAACTTAATTTCAACTTCCTTACCATGTTTACCAAAGGATTTCCCAAGTTTGTGAGCTGTATAGTTTAGCACTGCGCCAACGTGGTCTCATCAAAGTCAGAACCTTCTAACCATATTAGGGACGATAAAATATCCAATGAAAAAAAAAAAAGAATAAGAAATTCAAATTGCAAAAAAAAAAAGAAAAAAAATGGGAATAAACAAAAAAAAAAATGAAAATAAACTACTGGCTCATCTGGTGATTCAACAGAAACAATGCGAATCAGACGAGAAAATTTAGAAAAAATAAAAACTACGCCCATATTGATTTTATTTAAAAACTTTACTGTTTTTTTTGGTATCTATATATATATCTATCTCCAGAGACCATTAACCGAACCGAGTACAAATGTTTTGCAAAAAAAAAAAAAAGCCCCAGAGAGAGTTTGGGAATAACGAATCAAATTCACGGGTTGGAATAAATCTTCAGTGTGGTCTCTCCCTCTAGGTGAAAACTGGTGGATTTCGTTTTGTAAAGTGGAAGGGTGGTGGGATAGACAAGTTTGTGGTTTTACCCTCTGGTCTTTTTGGTCAAATATAGCAAAAGAGAGCCAAGTTTTTTTTTGAAGGGTAGTCGACGTAAAATGAAGAATTGTCAATAAATAATAAAATGAATAAAATAAATAAATAAATGGATGACATTGGTCAACCACTGAACAAATTGTTGGGCGTGCCTTTATCCACTTTTTATAAATTTCATGAGGTTTTTGAAATTTATATCTTTAAAATCCTCAGTATGTTAATTACTGCACGAACTAATTTTATTTTGAAAAATTATACACGCTTATCTTAATCTTGTTTACACAATTAAAATTAAATTTTACAAAATATCTATTTTTAAAATTTTAAAATTCATTTAATCCCAACTTTTTTCATTTTGTTTTTTAATAAATATATAAATAACTAATAAATTAATTTTTAAAAATTAATTTCTTTAAATTTTCCATCTACAAAATGCATTTAGAAAAAAAAAAATTTCAGTAAATTTAAATACTTGTATAAAACATTTTTATAATCTCAATATTTGAAATTAAAAAATCTTTTTTTTTTATCAATATTTTTATTAGTTTTTCCATTCATTTATATTTTTTTTAGACAAACAAGTTTTCAGTAAATAAAAATATTTGTAAAATGAAAAAATCAACCTGAATATTCAAATATCCATATGTTTTTTTTAAATAGTAAAAATAAAATTCAAGTTTATGATTTTAACACAGCATAATAACACTTTTATTTACTTTTTTTTTTGAATTTCAAACTGCTATATTACTATTATCATTATTATATGATTGACAGTATATGTAGAACTCTCAAAACGATCGAAAGCAATGGCTGAATTCATCGATACAAATACTCGAAACTGTGCCAAATACATGTCGTACATTGAGAGTACTTAAAAATTTGAATACAGTCGTTACGAATCAAATGTGCCAACAACCTCTCGACTGATATTTTTTTTTATTTCAAATTAAAAAAAAATAGCAAATAGAAGGATAAAAAAAATTCCATCATTAAACATATTGTATTCACAGTAAAAATATATTCACTTTGTTATTATCAAAAAATCTGTGTAAAATAAAGACAAAATTATTCGACATAGATAAAAAATAATTAATAAAAATTTAAAACGTTTTGCTCTTAATTATATTAATTTTAATTATATTTATTTTATCCAGTGAGATTTAAATTTACTGTTAGCCATCAGGTATGTTTCTCATAGATAAAAATAAATGAATGAAATTTTTTTTTTTTTTTAAAAAAAGCTAGATATAAAAAAGTGTGAAAATAGTTTGTCACATTATAACTTAGGTTCATATCGTGAGTTCAACTTCAATATGAAATTACGAATAAAAAACCTTTTCTATTACAAAAAAAAAAAAAAATATATCTCTTCATACTTTATTCTCATTTCTTTTCAAATGCTATTTAACCTCTCTTTACAAATGTGACTTTATATATTTTTTAAAAAAATATTTAAAAAATAATATTGTATTGAAATGTAGATGCCTTGAAGCATTTTATCTCTATTGTCAACGAGTCATTTAAATCGTTGAATTTATACCACGAGTTTTGTTTTTAATTTTATTAAAAAACTCGTTTAGCTTTTTATTATTTAAAAAAAATATTATGAATAAATTGATATAATTATATACAATAAAACAATGCAATTTTAATTGATGATTTGTTTATTTTACAATGAGTTTAATAATGATAAATAACTATAAATTATAATAACATAAAATGAACAATTTTCCATCGCATAAATGGAAAATATTTTTGAATTATAATCATTAAAAATAATGAGAATATTTGTGGATATTGTTTCAGCATAATTATTATTGCAATTTTCGTATAATTATTTTTTTAAATTAACTAACGATAAACAGATTTTAAAAAAAGTCATTTGTTATATTAACAAATGAATAAGTGCGTTCAAGTACCTGATTGAGAATTAATATTTGCATATCGTTTTACCATAAAAATAAATATAAACTAAGCGCTTTATATATTGGATAGAAAATTATTATATTTTTTTCGAAATATTTATGAAATATATAAATGTGTGCAGAGATATAATCAATGAATAATAATGAATAACAATATATAGAGACAGAAAACTTGAATTCTAACGAATCGTCAGATAGGTCAAATTTAAAATCGATTAATGGATAAAGCACGGGGGTGTAACACCCTGAACGTGTGCGAGCTAAACAATAGCATCCATGGATAAGTAAAAGGGATGATCGGATTTACTCTATCGTTTTTTTTTTTCTTTTTTAATTTTCATATATTTATTTATTGGATTATAAAAACGGTTTTTTTATTTATTTTTTATTTTTATACATGATTAGTCGACATTGAGAGAGTTTGAGTATTAAGTAAATGTTATCAGTATATTTTTTTTTTTTATTTTGAATTAACATCTATCTTTTTGTACATTGTTTTATATAATAAATAAAAAATTGAGATATAAATTTTATTCACTTTTTCATTATAAAATACAAAAATTGAATGAATTATTTTTATGAAAAAAATTATTTATTAAGCTTTTATTATTCAATTTTCATTTTTTAAAAAAAGCTTATTTACATTTTTTAGTTTGAAATTTAAAAAAATTAATTATACAAAAAAAGAAAATATTGTTTTTTTAAAATAATAATTCATTTATATATTTTTTAGATTTTTAAATTAAAAATTTAATTAATTATTTCTTTTTCAAATAATACAAACAAAATATGTAAATATTTTTTTTTGATTAAAAATAAGTTTAAATTTTTTTTATCAAATTCATGTATGTTTTTTAGATTGTAAATTTAAAACAAAGTAATTAATTAGTTTTTTTAAATAATATAAAATACATGAATATATTTTTATATTTTTTAATAAAAATAAAAAAATTAATAAAAAATTTTCTGATTTAATTTTTATGTAAAAATAAAAATGTTTTTTATTTCTTGTTATTAAATATGGAAACACAGTTACATAGAGGCATTTGTTATATATATATAGATGTAATGAGTTTAGTAAGTAAGCTTTTGGTGTATGATGAACATAGAAATACAGAGAGGTAAAATATCTGTGTCGAGAAAAGTGAGTATTTACACAGTTTACGAGTACAGCGAGTGAAGCCCGTTGAGCATTTGTACAAAATAGCACGATGAGAATTAAAACAATACACATAAATATACATAGACTTTATTATTTCACAGTTTTGTAATTGTTTATGTAACTATATCACACTGCCAAGTCATGGACTTGTTGTTTTATTAATATAGAGAATATTGTTTTGTTAAACATCATGGATCTTAAATATACAAAAGTTCAAATAATCTCATCATTTTCAATGTTCAACCATTCAAATAAAAAAAAAAAAACATTCAACACTTGATTGAGTCTATTTTATCTACAAATAAATGAAATGTTTTTATGAAATTATAGATTAAAAATAATAAAAAAATTAAATTTTAAAATTTTGCAATTTTGTGATAGCAAAAAAAAATCATATAAAAACTCTTCCACTTTAGAAAAGTTAATTTTTTGTACTTTCAAAATTTTAAATAATAATTAGATTAGAAAAGGAAATATAATTTCCTTATTAATTAATTTAATTATTTAAAAAATATATTTTAAATTTAAAAAAATAATCGCAATTGGAATAAGATCAATTTTAAAAGTTTGCCACTATGTTTATTTATTTTAATATAATTTTAAAACGAGTCTGGTATACGGCCTGGTGGGATTGTTGGCTCGTAAATAATTTCACGATGTCCGGATGCCCGTAAAAATTCACGTCCGGACGTGGCATTTCCACCTACCACATGGGGGCTGAACAAGTAGAGCGAGAATGAGTCAGACACGCCCGGGACTGGTCTTGGTTTTTTTTTTTTTCTTTTTTCCCTGTCACTATTTTTATTTTATTTATTTATTTATTTTTATAAATTTTTATTAGTTTTTTTTTTTGTAATAATTAATGGCTGGACTTTTGAAAATTCCTGACATGACAAGAGAGCGAATATATATATCAAAATTATACATGAAAAAGGAAAAAGCAAAATGAAAAAAAAAACTACTTAAAAATAAAATAAAAAATATAAGTAAACATAAAAAAAGTAAAAGTTGAAATTGTATTTAAATTGGGATGAAAATCATCATTTGATTCATCTCAAGTTTGCAAAGTTTGTCAGGTAATTAGGAAACTGGACACACGACGAGATTAAATTTTCATTCTCATTGTTTTATATATATTTTTACTTTACGGTTTACGTTTCCCTTTTTGATTTCTACTGCTGAGCTTAACGCTTTAATCTGTTCGACGTCATAGCCAACTTCCGTTGGTTGGAGAAAATTTTTCACAGCAATTTTAATTCTTTTTTTTTTTTTTACTATCTTTCTCAATTTACTATTCTCTCAATCTCCGCAATGTGATATATAAAAATACTATTTCTATTCTCTACCGGAAAATAATTTCCTAAAAGTGCCAGAGCATGTTGACCGTCTTCAGAATAACAATTATATATACTTTTTATAATTTCATTGTTGAAAATCATTTAAATTTTACATATTCTCTGTGAATATTAAATACAATTATATGTATTTTTGAATTATAAAATTATGCAACTGGAATAACAAATTCTTAAATTTAAATTAAAAAAAATAAATAAAATAACTTTGATACATAAAAAAAAACAAGAAAATTACATCTAAATAGAAAAACAAAAAAGAAAAAATATGACATTGTAAATAAAAAAATAGTAAAATAAAAAAAAAGAAAATAAAAAAGAAAATGAAAAATAGTAATAATAATAATAATGCAAAAAAAGAATGAATTTTTCATTTTTTTATTTGTCACAATTTATTTAAAATTTTTCAAAGAATATTGAGATAAATTTAGCTTTTCCTTTTGAAGTTGAAGAATCAGTATATGTAGTGGTTGGAATAATTTTCCACGTCAGAAAATAAAGCCACTCAATTTCTCTGTCTTGTTCTTTAACATTTCTCTATATTGTTAAGTACAAAGTGGCAGTATTGTTGATGCCAGTAGAACAATAAATTTTATACTCGTATGTGTAAAATCTTTTCATCTTTTTACTAAACAATTTATTCAAGAATGCACATTATTAATTTACCTAGAATTTCAACACTTTGTAATTCAATTTATTATAAATATATTATCTCCATACTCTTGAAATTTAATAGAAATTTTTGTGATTTTTTTTTTTAATACATTTAAAACTCGACGTTTACATTAAATTTTATAATACAATTTTCAATATATAAATATTATGTATTTGAAAAATAAAATTGTATGAACAAAGAAGAGATACTTGGATTTTATTTTAAATCGAAAAATTTAACCTGAAGCACTTTGTAGTCAATAGGTCCAGTAGAGAACAAAAAAAAAATATATTTATATAGATAAAAGAAGAGAATAAAAATATAAAATGTCTTCCAATTTCCGCTTTCAGTGCTTCTTTGAAGTAACTTTAAATTGTCCTTTACACGCACATCATTTTTATCTGGTATCCTGTGCTTTTATTATTTTTTTTTTTTTGTTTCTTTAATTTTATTTTTTTTAAATTTGCGGTGAATTATACTTCAATACAATTGATATTTTATTTATAAATTGATTTATCAATCAAATGAAAATATAAAGCAAATTTATGTAAAAGTAATTTGTAAATTAAAAAAATTAAACACAATTTTTTGAAAAATTATTCATCAGTAAATACAAAAGTTTTATAGAAAATTATTTTTTAATTTTCTTTTAAAATATATTAATAAATTTATAAAAGTATTTTGTAATATTTACCAAAATTGGAAAACAGAAAATTAAATTTTCCAATAAATTTCTTTCCATTAAAACTTCAAGTTGAATAAAAAATCTGATAAATAAAAATATATATTTTTCATTTAAAAAAAAACACTTGGAAAATACCTTGGAAAGCTCAACATTTAAAATTCATTGACTCAAATTTTTCATATTCATATAAAAAATTTTGCAAGTATGCAACACTCAGTATTTATTTGCAAACAAAAAAAAATATTTATGAAAGATAATGAATGGTAGTTGAGTCATCTCAATGAAAAATACAATAAATTTAATTACCATGCATTTAAAGTAAGCCTCATTAACCCATAAAATAAAATTAATTTAATGTAATGCCTCGATCAAAGATCAAAAACATAAACTTTAATACTTGTTATTTATAATTTTATTTTTTATTATTTTTAATTTAAAGTTTATCCTACATTTTGTCTTGTTTACATTTCATCAAAATTTATATTGCTGTTTATCAATTTATTACATCCACGCTCGCGGACTTTATTGATATTGAAAATTAATTTTTTTATGATATCAATTTTACGAAGCAGAATAAAAAAAATATATATAAAAATAAAATTTACAAATAGTTTTCATAATTATTATTGAATTGATCAATTTTTTTTTTTTTTTTTCTCATTCATATTGAGTTCCGGAAATTTGTAAATATTTATTGAAAAAACAATAAAATAGCTTGGAGTTGAAAAAAAGAAAAAAAAATAGTAATGATATTGCTTCCTGGAATAAATAATTTAGTTTTATAAAAAATAAATTTACTGAAAATGAAATATTTACAAATGTATATTGATATCGCTGCTGGCAAATTTTTTTATTTCATAAAATTTATTATTTTTATATACATTGTCAATAAATTGATATTGATAATTTTTATATATATTTTTCAATATAAAAATATTCATAAGACTGTTGAGAAAGCTTAATTTCTTGAAGATTATATTTCTCGTCGTTGACGGTTAAACTTAAATGGTTTTAACATGAATGAAAGTCGTTGAAACTTGGTTTTCAAGTGCCTTTATTATGACTACATATACAAACAGATATATTCATGCACGTTGTTAAAGCCTCATTAAATTGGATTGAGACTGGACCATTCTCATTCTACAAATACTTTTGAGTATGTATGAAACTCATGTATGAATATATAGAATCTCATATCGATATCATTTTACAAACAGAGTGGATAGATATTGAGTGAAATTCCTTACAATTTCAAAATGAGCAAATCCAAATGATACTGAAAATACGTGATGCAATGAAAATTGATAAGAAAACTTTTTATTGTTAATATAATATTTCGAAATTAATCGTAAATAATTTCCTTCTTTTTTGTTACTTTCTTGTCTATGACAATTGTCATCGGTAGTCTTCAAAACATTTGAACTGTCTTCGTCGAAAATAAAAATATATAATTTCTAATTTCAAAATTTCTCCCAAGAAAACGCATAAGTAGATATTGTTTAAATTTTCAGGGCAAATAGAGACAGGTTTCAGCTATTTCCAAAAAAAAATTCAGCGTTTTTCAAGCATTATTTTTCTTTATATAATATTATAAAGTTTTTTAAAAAATATAATATTATAAATTTAAATTTACAAAAAGTTTAAACATTGATATTTTTTAAAATATAAATTTGAAAATTTTAAATTGATCATTAAAAGTTATTAATTATTCATTCCAAAATAATAAAACTTGTAAAAATAAATTATCAGTATTTTCAGAAGAAATATCTTTATGAATAGTTTTTATTTTTTTTTCAACATGAAATTTACAACCTGTTTATAAAATAGACAAAGTAACTAAAAATTATATATATATACAATGTATATACAATGCGTATATATATTTCGTTGATGTTGAGAGTTAAATTGCACAACGCCAAACTATTTCTACTTGGTTGTTTCTTTACAAGAACGATTTACAGCCATCTGATTTTACCATCACTTTGGTCGTTGGATTGGGCGCCAACAGAAAGTTGAATGAGGAATAAAATCAAGAAAAAAAAGTAACAAGAAAAAGTTTAAAAACAAAAAAACATAAAAACCATAAGAAAGAAATATCCAACGAGTTTCTTATTTACAGACCAAAAAAAATCTTTAACTCTTTTTTTATACAACTGTACAGATAATTTGTTATTTATTTCCGGATCTCGATATCAGATTCATCCAACCATTTTCCCTCCATTTCCGTGTATTTTTATTTTTATTTATTTTCACAAAACCATTTATTTTATGTGCAGTATCAACTTGACTTTTTCGTTGATATTTTTTAAATATTTATTTATATGTATACTACTTCAGTTGTTTATTTATTTATTTATTTTTTCATTTACTTTTATTTTCTATTCAAATGAATACAAGTAAATGATTTATTATCAATACGCGTTTTTTAAAAATAAAATTAAATAGAAAAAAACAGATTACTATGAAAAAAAAATTATAGAAAAATTCAGCAGAAAGAATTTTCTATGCATCTAGGCCATGATTTTCTTTTATACAGCTGGCATTTGAACTTTATGTACTAATGCAGAAAAAAATTAAATAAAAAATTTTCAAAGATACGTTTATTTGCTCCTTTAAATATCAATCCATTTATATTGAGTCTTTGTACACCGGATCTTTTATATTCGAGTATGTGTAAAATTTAATTTTGAAAAAAATATAAATTTATTAGCCTTGCAAATGTTTTTTTTTTACAAAAATTGAAGTTTTATTGTTTGGAAATATTTCTTTCTTCTGATAAATATTTTGATATTATTATTAAAAAATTGAGCTGTATTTTACAAAGGTAGAAAAAATATAATAGAAAATTTAGTATGACTGCTACCAGTACAAAATAAAATAAAAACAGAACAAAAAAAAAAAAAAATTAGAAGCACAAGATGAAAGGCTACTATGTCCTCCTGCTGTGTTTGTATTTTGCAGACTGATAAAAAAAAAAAAAAAACAAAATGAAATGAGTCTCGAGAAATAGTCATTTCGTCTTCCGGCTGCAAGCTTGCCAAAATGACGTTGGAAAAAAATATAGTTCACACTCGTTAGAAGAAAAAGAAAAACACAAAATTAAGCTTCAAAAAAAAATAATACAATTTTTCTTAAATTGACAAAAAAAAAAATTGAGATAATAAATGAAAGAAAGTTTGACAATTTTTTTCACAAAAGAGCTTTATTTTTTTTGTCATCATTTCGATCTAGAAAATATAAATTATATTTTCTTGTGAACGTTAAATACAAGCTTATTAAAATTTATATAAAATAATTATTATAATTTATAATATTTCACAGTAAATACTTTTAAATTCTCAGCAAATAATTCCAAGAAATTGATAATTAAAAATTTTAATTATTTTACATCTTTAAAAATGAATTACAAACATTTCAAGATAAATAAACAATAAAAATTATTCATTTTTACTTCCATGAATATTAAACATTATTTACCCTTTTATCACTTATTTCTTTATTGTTTTTATTTTATTAATTTGATAGAGTTCTTGATAAATCCCATTGTCCAAAGTTTTTTATTAAATTTATTTTCAATTCTCAAAACACCTGTATATCGTTAATTGTATTTTATTTATTTCCCATTAAATTTTTATGTTGTAAACTTTATCAGTGACAAGATCATTGGCTGTAAAAAAAAAAATAAAAAAACAAGAACAACAATGTCATGGGTATTAAAATAAAAAAAAATAAAATATATAAGATAAAATAAAGTAAATGAGAATAAGATTGAGAATAAAAAAATAACGTAAAATGTAAAAAAAAAAAAAAACTAAAAAAGATAATATATAAAGAAAAAAGCTCTTGGTAGATGCTATGATCCAAAGATAACCACGTGAGATCGTCCCTCGTTGGAAACTAATGGCCGACCATGAATCGACGTAAACGAGAAAAGAAAAACCGTGGATCTTTTCCCAATTCTCAATTCCAAGCATTTCTTTTCTTCATGGAAAAACGTCTTTATTCTTTTTTTTTTTTTTTCATTATTTTTTACCTCTCTTACTTCCTTCTGTTTTTTTTTTTTTTATTTTTATTATTGTTATCTTTATAAATAAATATATATATATATTTTCTTTTTATATATTTCTTGTATTCTCATTCCCCATGGAAATGTTTCATTTATGTGTGGTTGAGCGATTGGCGCTGCCAAATGATACGACAAAATTATGCTTCTAATCAAGAGACCATGATTCTTCTCTGCCTTTATAGCTTTACTATCATTACTCATAGAATTTTTTATCCCCAATCTCAGACCTCATTCGCTGTTCTTGTTGTTGTATATTTATATATTTTACCTATCATCTCTGACTCAATGACTTTTCCACAACTCAAATTTTCTTATTTTTTTTTTTTATAATCCATTTTTTCTTATCAATAACAAAAAATAATACAAAATATACTTTTAAAGAAATAGAAAAAATAACATTGCAAAAATGAATTAAAAAACACTGCACGTGTTTCTGGTATTGTTGAAAAAAATGTGTTATTTCCATTGGAAAGCTTCGTGGAATAATGAAAGTTAAAAAAAAGTAAGAGAAAAAAAATATATATAAATAGTCATCGGCATGCGTCACCCTGGTTCCTTCCTTTTATTCATTTTATTTTATTTTTTTCTACACCATCGATATAGGTGCACTGTGCTAGTAGCTCTACGTGTTTTGAAAGTACTGCTGATAAATTGGAAAATAATAAAATAAAAAATCATAATAATAAAATAAGAGGTTGTTGGATAAGTGTGTGTTTGAATTCTCGTTCTATCATTGTACCAAGTTTTTTTTGGTTTTCATTGTTGCTGAAAATAAAATAGCTTGAAATTACGACTTGAGAAAGTACATAAATGTATATGTGTGCATTTATTTTCTCGTAGCGTAAATTCTAATATAGCATACACAAAAATGTGTTGGTGTTAGCGGAAAATAAACCCCTGACATTGCATGCATATTGACGAAGGCTTTTCACTCAACAATTTTCTCAGTGTTACAAGGCATTCTATATATACATCTATACACATCCGTATGTATAATCAACATTGAATTGAAATAAGCAGAAAAAAAACCCACCAAGTAAAAATGAGAGAAAAGCAAGAAAGCAAAAAAAATAAAAAAATTGTGAACGCGGAAGGAAGCCGGGGGATAGTATACGCAACTTGAGACTATAGATTATCCCCAGTGTTATATTATTCTTATATAGAAGGAGTGCAGTATTCGCGGATTCAACTCAAGCGACGTGGTAGATCTTATGTAAATTGGATCAAGGGTTGCTGTTCTTCCCTTACATACACAAACACATACACAAATATATATTTTATGTATATATACAGAAGCTATTCCACTTCGATTAAATAGTTTATCGAACGCGGGTTTGCTTTCGGGTCATTTGAGATCGTTCAATAATTCACAGATCTCTCTAAACCCCCCTCACCATCTCTCCGCTCTTGACTACTATTCTCTTCCCCATTGGGCACTTTATGTACATATATATATATGCTGTAGTATACTACCCACTGAATAAGGAGTGTGAGGTTCAAATGGTACGCCATGTACGCTCGATTATAGGGGTATTAAACTACTTCTCGGGAATCCCCATATTTATGTGGGATGCGGGGGTTATACCAAGAGACAAACCTGGCCTACTGATTTTCTCTCACTCTCTGTCTATCTTATCATTGACTCTCTATCTTTCTCTCACTCTCTCTCTTATTCTATTTTTTATGTATATTTATATACACAAAAAGAGATGGCCCTTGATGCTTCAGTTGTATCGCAATTGAGACCTTAAAAAAATATATAAAACACACAAAACGTGTCTCATTTTGTTGGGAATTTTCATGACTGTCATACTGAAGGATTTTTAAACGATTTAGTTTATGATTATTCTTGTTTTCGTTTATTGTTATTATTTATTATATATTTTTTTTTTTGAGGACAAGGGTCATTTTTATTTTATTTCTTGGTATTATTAGGTTTTTTTTTTATATTTTATTTGATTTTGTTAGCTGATTTAGCATTATGCTGAGTCGATTTGTTTTGTATAATTTTTATCAGATTAACATAAATTGGAAAAGATACGAAAAATACATAACTATGAGGTCTATGATCCAGTGAATATAATAATAAAAAATATATATATGAGAAAAAAACTTTTTAAACGTTTTTATGATTGAAAATTAATTTTTATATGTAGTTTATTTAACAAAGTCATTCTATGGTCAGGTTTATCTTGGCGATACTTGGATATAAGCCAAGATTCAATTTATTTCATTTATTTTTTATTTTTTCAATTTTACCTTGTTTCATTAATATACTTTTATCAAGATTTAATTGTAAACTGTGTTGCACAAAGTTTAAAACTTTATATGAAGAGGTGTAATAAAAAAAAAAAAAATTAAAAAAAAAGAAAAATACTTTTTAAGAAAATAAAAATAGTATCTTCAGGGAATATAATATATAAAAGAAATATAAAAAAAAAAAATAAAAAAAAAGGCGCGAACAGTTTGAAGGCAAGAAAAGAAATAAGTTCATCCAATGTGGCTTGGCATGATGGTAAAGTTAAAAAACTACGTGCCGATATACATTGTTCGTCAATACGAATAAGACTCGGTACAAAGTTTTTTTATTTAATATCGTACATTGAAGTTGTCAGCTGCACTATATATATACATTTTTATATAAAACCTATTTTTTTTATTTTTTATTTTCATCTATCAAGTAAAAAAAAAAAAACTAAATATATCGAAAGAAAATTTTTTATACTTTTTACAGTGTGTCTCATAGATTAACTTGAGAGTTTTCTCATCGAATAAACCACACACACATACACACACACACAAACACTATCGTACAAACATTTTACTATTCTGTCATCTTTATACTTTCAATTCACGTAGGTATGTAATATGTAACGCTTACGTGACTCGTAAACTGGGTTATAACAGTCACCCAAAATCATGACTCTCTTTTGCATCCAACTGCTGGTTTATATATGAATTTATGCACTTTGGAATATTGTTGAGGTATGTACAATGTGAAACTTAACAAGCACATAACTAATTGATTACATGAAAATTTCGTAATTTAAATGAATATTATTTGACACAAGAAATTGTTAATAATTAAAGCCAGAAAATTATGGAAATTATGGAAAAAAAATAGTAAAACTTGAAGGGCTTTTACAAAGCTCTGTTTGTAAAATGTATTATAAAAAAACAAAGTAGAAATTTCATTGAACAAAAAGTATTTCAATGATCTTTTGTTTTTTTGAAATTTACCATTTTTAATAATAGAAGAGTTTTCGTGCTTGAAGATTGAGGCGATTTATTTTCTAGTAAATTTACATTCAGGATTGACATCAGTATGTACATCTAAACATATCCACAAACATGCCAATTACAAACCTCTTTGTAATCCGTTGGATAAGTTTTGGAAGCTTGTGGAACATGCAATTGCTGCTCAAGCCTCGAGCATTGTTTCAATTAGTCATGTACTTGTTGCGGAAACCACAATTGTTCAGGCCTATTCACTCTTGTTCTATTGTTTACTTAAGAGGTGCAATCCTTGCCTCTATAAACCTTTATTTTTTTTCTCGCAAACTTTTGCCCTTGTATTTTTAAAAAAAATCTCATGTATATTACACACTTAATTTTCAGTGCAGCTCATTACTTTTTATATAAATTATTCAAAAGCAAAATAAAATAAAAAAACAATACAACAAAACAAACAAGATCATGTGAAGTTTTAACGAAGAATTTTCTCTCTTTTTTTTTTTTAAATTATATTTTTCTGAATATACGTCAAGTCTTGTTATGCAATTTTCATCTAAATTTTTATCACTAAAAGTCATTTAAAATTTAAATTATAGCCGTGATGTTTAATTGAAAAAAATTGCATGAAAAAAAAAAAAAGCATAATTTAAATAAAAAAAAATTATTACGAAGTAAAGAAAAGTTTTTTACCAAAGAAATTTAATTCATTCTCGAGCGACCCATATTTGCCAGAAGCTTGGTTATAAACATGGCGGCATTTTTTTTATATTTTAACTAGAATCATGTTAATGAAAAGGATAAAAATGAGAATATTAAATACCTACTAGAGTAATATAACATATGAAATTGATAATTAAAATATAAATATACTTTAATGAACCTCAACAAATTTTTATTTAGAAAATTTATAAATATATTTTTTAAATTGATATTGCTTGATTAATTAGTAGTTATTGTATTTGAAATTAAAGCAGTTAAGATTGCATTGTTTATAATTTTAGTGTATATACAACATGACATGTATTATTAAACATAAGACGGTAATATCATTGAGAAAACCAGACCTACAACGAGCAAGGCTTTTACCAATAGTTTTAGAAAACTTTCTACCTACAAAGTTCGAAGCTTTCCTTGGAAAGCTCTAACGGGCTTCACGCCAACCTCCTTTACTCGTTCAGACACATTTTTCATGCCTCTTTTTATCAAGCTTTACTACATTCACTTTATGAACTTTTCGAGTAAAACATATAAAAATTCCACAGCTTTTTTTTTTGTTATTTTTAAAGAATAAAATGTAATTTTTTTTATTTCTTTAATTTTATATATGCTTTTTTTTGTTTATATAAATCATTTGAAAGTTTAAATTTATTTTTGTATTTTAGATTATTAATATTGTTAAATTTTCAATGATTAAAATTGATTGGTATTATGGAAATATTTAATTCATTAAGTATATAAGCCTCAACACATTTCAATTAATTTGTATATGAGAAAATCCAAAATTGATAAAATATGAATTGAATTGATAAACTCGGTTCAACTTGAAACTACTTGTTAATTATTAATGTATCGATTATTATTTATTTTTTTTTGTTGTTGTGTAATGATTTATAATAAATTAGAAAATAATATAATTCTATATGTAGATTAGACTGTATAAATAAATGAATAGCTTGACCTGGTTTGGCTTTTAAATTCGTCATTGTAAAAATAAATTATTGAAAAAAATTATGTGCAAAAGAAGTACGAGCTTTTTTTCAGAGTTTTAAACCTATTTCTCTTACTGCACTCGACTTTTCTCCACCTGGCATCACCTCAATCCTCGTGGGTATAACCTTACGAGTTGAAACTTGTAACACACGGTTCTTTTTTATAGCCTTTTTCTTTGCATCATGATTCTTACTTTTGTTTTTTTCTTCTTTTACTTTTTATTATATATTTTCTTTTCATATACTATTTTTTATTTTATTCGTTTTTTTTTTTTTTATTCTCGACAGATATAATTTCAACAGTTATTTTTTTTATTGAAGAGAGAAAATAAAGAAAAAAAAATTCAAGAAGATATCTTATACCTTAGTCGATTATTCGCTTTCACCAGTCATACAATAAGTTTTGTAATTTTGTCACTTGCGTAACTTTCTGAGTGGCAATTTCCTCAAAGTCGTCGTATGTAGTCTCAACCGCTTCTCAAACTCTTTAAACTATGCCATCGAAATGCCAGCATCACTGCTCTCATAACTGCTCGACATTTTCTTCAAAGTATTATTCTCAAACTTTGAGCTTTTATTTTTAAATAAAAATATGAAATATGAAATATATATATAAGTAAAACAAAAATAAAAAATTTGAAAAAAAATAAAATATATATTGTCTTTGGTATACAGTATTTTTCTTCGTCATGGAATTTGTGAAAATCTGCTATTAGATTAACTGAGGTATCGAATTCTTCTGAGAATGAAAAAATAAAAAAATTAAACACATAAAAAAATTTATCAGGACGCCTGAGGTAATTGAATTTTTTTTTAACAAGTCGCTTAGTAAAGTCTGCCATCTTGCACGAGACTAAGAAAAAAAAAATTAAAAAAAAAAAAAAAAGCCCAAAACTTTAGTTTCTCATGAACACTCAGAGATGGTATTTTTCCCACGGGGCTGAGATCATACGCCTTGGAGATATATCCGTCTATCGAAATGTTGCATTATATTTTAAAATTTACTGGTACTTTTTAAATTAAAAATTTCAAGCTGTCAAGGATTTTCAAGTTATTCTAAATATTAATGTTATTTTATTTTGGATTTTATATTATAATAAAAATTTACTTTTATAAATTAATAAAAATATTAATATTATTTTTTAATATCCATTGTAAAATTATTTAAAATGAAAAATAAATTGAATTTGAAAATTAATTTCATTTCAAAATTTATTCATATAAAACATCAATTTAATTTTTTTAAAATTATATAACGACTGTCAAACTTTTTGTGAAAAATATTTTCAATAGTCAACAATTAATAGCTTTGTGATTAAAAAGAAAAATCAACAATATTATTAATTTTTTGTCAATCAATCGTTAATTAAAAATGAAATATAAAAATTCTCGTACATTTTAAAATTAATATATTCAAAAAAAATATTTCATATCAATTTAATTTAAAAATTATTTAATTTTATTTAAAACCTGTAATTCAATATAAAATACAGCTAAAATTTTTTAATTTTAAAAATTTTTTAATTAACTTTCAAACTTTTACGTAAAAAAAAAAAGAAAAAACTTGAAAATTATTTAATAGTAAAAAATTAACGTCTTTGTGTTCATGTAAAAAAAAAAACTACATAAAGTGTTAATTACATAGCTAATAGATAATGTCTATAATGATCAAGTTGAGTAACCTTCGATGTTGTATATGTAAAGCAATTGAGAGAGGTTATAAAGCCAACGCACATAGGTTCGTTTGTATACCCAAGGTGAGTCAGTAATAATCTTCAGATATACGTTGTTATCGCAATTCTGTTCAGTGAAACAGTTTAAACTTAGTAACAATATGTGCATGAAAACGATGCATGAATATTGTATAAAACAGCTTACAATGCTGCAATTACATCCTCTATGTATACAATATGTGAAAGCTCTTCACTTGTGTCCAAACGATATACACCAAATATCATCATCATCATCATAAAAATCAAAAACAAAAAACAATTGTTTTCTTTATTTAAATTCTCTTTGAATACTCCAACAATATATCCATAAATTTCTTCATTACAATTTGTAAATTATCGATTGATTATTATTCAATTAATTTACAATCTATTTATTGTTCAAGTAAACGAATGTCTTTATTATTTCCTTCATGTCAGTATCAGACATTGGTATATAATTATGGAAACTACTTAATTTGTCAAATGCAGTTTGGTTCTTGTTGTTACAGACAATACCTATTCAATAAAAATACATTGTCAATTCTAAATAATTATTAACTAATAGTTAATTAATTATTTATTAAAAATTTCAACTCATAATTATTGATAGTAATTTTAATAATTCATCAATTAATCAATATATTTGAAATATTTGTGTTTGGTTCATTGAATAGTTTATGTTTGATTTTGCTTTTGTGTATTTAAGTGCAATGAAAATAGATGATAGTTAAATATATAATTTATGTACATTGTGTATAATATGTATAAACACAAATGATGGAAATAGTGAACTAGATGAGAAGTTTAGTAGTAGATTTTGATAAATTTTCAAGAGAAGAGGAGGGTTAAATAGAGAGAGGTATATTATTATTAGCATGATAGTTATATGCCTTGGATAATGCCAAGGCTACTTTTATCATTGTACATTGCATATACGGCCATTTCGAGAATACTCTCGATAATCTCATTGTGTCAACGTTGAAATTTATAGTATCGACATTTTCCACTCGAACTACCATATCCTCCCTCACAGCCCCCTTGTCATCCCATTCGTTTTTTTTTTTTATTTATTTTTTTCAGCCACCCATCAGACTGGTAGTTCATTTGGCCTCGGCTGATGATGGGAGAGTGCTCTCTCTTTCTCTCTCTCTCTTTTTTCTTTTTTTTTTTTTCCTCCCATACATATCGTTTTTGTTAGTGATCCCTCTTGGCCTCTTCATATACATTGACACAAAATATACCATTATTAACCCCGTGGCAATCTACTTTTTCACAATTATTGGAAATAAATTTTATATCTACCTATTTCATTAATATACATTAATTATTTTTCATGAAAAAAAAATATATTTATACTCAACTGATATTTGACAAATTTTATATATTTTTTTAAAATGTTTTTTTGGATTTTAATTGAGTAATTATTATTCTGTGATTATTTGCTATCGACACCCAGTCAATTGTATTTACAGTAGTCAATTTTTACATTTTTTTATAATTGAAATGATTTTTGTATCACGAATAGTTGTGGATACATGATGAGGAATATTGAATGATTATTAATTTGACACATGATAACGAATACCCACCAATAACAAATGTGACATCTACCCTTTGATTATATACATAGCAATATTCAGTATTGGAATATCATATTATTCTGGATTATCCAACTAATATTCGTACATTTACATTTTTTTCATTTTCGAAATATAAATTGAAAAAAGATAAAAAAAAATGTAATAAAATGAAAAAATATACAGAACGGAAATAGAAGGGAAAAAAGGAAAAAAATTGTGAATGAAAAAAAAATAAATAAAATGACAAAAAAAAAATAACGAACCCTATTGGTGTCAATTGTATAATCGACAGAATAATTATTCACTTGGTTGTGTCGTAAATTTACGTCGGTAGAATACAAAATCGAACGCGACACCATTCCACTTCTATTTTGTTGCCTGTGTACTAGCAAAGTGCGATAAATCGTGATTCCCCCGTGGTACCAACACTTTCAATACACAAATGAGAGAATATATATATACATGAACATAAATTTCTATAGTCGTATTATAATATAGCTATATAACAATGCTTTGGCGCCAGAGAAGTCCCCAAAAACTTTTACCGTGGTATACATATTAAGTGGAATGAGGGCTAGGTAGTACTTGCTTAATGAATTTCGTTTCTCTGTTAGATCATATCGAACGATAATTGAAGTCAATGGGTCGCATATACCCTAACTATTTTTACTTTTCCACTCTGTATATTCAATGTGAATTTATTATTTAGTTACACAACTTAAATTCAATTATTTGTAACTATTATTAATTTGAAATTCATTTTTGTATTGTTTTATTTGTTGATTTTAGGTGGATCCAGTTTGTCAAGTGTTGTTTCAGGAAATAGCAAACCAACAAGATCGTGGGATAAGCCGTATTTTGATGACATTAGTCACAAAAATGTTACTGCAATTGTCGGTCAAAAAGCTGTGTTAACTTGTTTTGTTAAACATCCAGGAAATCGAACGGTAAGTTTTTTTATTTTTTCGAACAATTGTATTAGCACTTTATTTTTAATTTCATTGGATTGTTAAATATTTAAGTGGAAGAATATTCCACGCAAATGTTTAATTAACTAGGAAAAAATTAAAAATAGTAAAAATGATATTGAGTCTGGTTTGTTAATTGTGGTAGAGTCATGAAAGGAAGAGAAAAAAAAAAAAATGAATAAATATTGTGGTTAAAAGTGGTACCTATGGGAATAAAAGGAAAATTTTCTCTTCATAGTGGCTTAAACCGCGTGCCAGGCGTGCTATGATGGCGATAAGCACCCTCCCGAGATTTGCATTTAATCGCCACTAGTTTTTCAAGGATGCAAAAAGACCTCACTTTCGTTTATAACCCAATTTTTGTATTTTACATTTAGAAAAGCATATTCTAAATATTTTTTAGTCTAGATATTTTCAAGTTTTAAAATAGCTGTTTTACAATTTCATTGTAGCTTGGATTTTTATTTATAAAAATAAACATTTATACTCATTTTTTATTTTCTATTAATGTCACACTTTGTTTACCTTTATATTTGTACTATTTAAATTTTTTTTTATAACAAAATAAAAAACACTTGTGAAAAAATAAAAATAATTGTATAAATCAAGTATAAATATATATCGATAAAAATAAAACTAAAAATTGTTTAACTTGAAAATAATAAATTTCATGATACGTTGACTAAAGTTAAACAATCCATAAAAAAATTGAAAAAATTGTTATTGCTAGTTGCAATCATCGTAAAAGCTTGTAAATAAATGACATGTCCATAGTTTTATTTAAAATGCGTGTCGATAAAATTGAATTAAACTTTATTGAATGATAAATTTAATCTGTAAAAATTGTCAATTTATATTTTTCAATTTTTAAATATTTCAAAATTATTTTGATAAATATTATCAGTAACATATGAGGATAATACATACAAATTTTACAACACTCATGTGTTTGAATTAAACTAAAATATATAAATTAGATACGAGATATTATACAACGCTCATAGATACTTGTGAAAGTTTTTGTCTACAATTTTCCTTTTACCTTTTAATATACAAAATAGTATTTTGTATGGCAATATGAAAGAGGATATTTTACTTGCATCAAAGTTATCCAATTAGACTTAATGCGAATATAGAATTGGAAGTAGTGCTTTTCTCCACAACTGGTACTCTTGCAAACCGTGACGTTACCAAGGTTACAATACTAAGTATATTCTCATACTCGATTTGCTAATCGTCCAATCCAGTTGCATTCGACATCACGTATATAATTTTCACATGCTCGCATACATATATTTTATACTTGCTGGGTATACACACTACCATATACAAACTAAAAATAATAATAAAAAAAAAAATAAAAATAACCATGATAATAATAATAGTTTTTGCAAGATCGAGAGTTACATTATATCCACATATAAACAATGTATACATGTATATTTAGCTATAACTTTAGTCTGTATATTTCCACTGGGAAAACAACAAGAAATGTCCATTTTCTACTTTAAAGTTTGTTCAGTCTTCAGTGGTTTGTCGAATTAATCAGAAAGAGTGTTGTATAAATTCAGTCAAAGGTGAATTTAAACAGTAGAAATAAAATTAATGTCACATTTTATATTGTCAGACTGAATTGTTATGGATGATTGTAATGGTGGCTGTGTTAATCTTCGTATATATATTTTATATTGACACTGAAAATTACCCAAGAGTGAATAGGGTGAGAGCAAAAAAAATACATTTCAGGATTTAATATAAAGTGATAGTTGTGATGTTTTTTTACTTTTTTTTTTTTACTTAAATAACTATTAAAAAATAAATTATGATAATTATTAATAAACCAAAAAAATTATTGATACAACATAAGACACTAGAAAAAATTTTACACTGAAGAAAAAGCTCTACTTTTTAAAATCTCTACTAAATTTTTAATGACATTTCTTTACATAAAGGAAAATGAGAAACACGAGCATATTAAAATGTAGTGACCGTTTGACTTTTGTAATTTTTTTTTTTTTCGACTATATATTTGTAAAACCGGATAAATATTATTTAAATTATTCTTTATTTAAATCCACAATAATCAAAAATAATTAAAAATTACAAAATATTAAGGTTGTTTGTAAAAGACATCGTCGAACCAATATTTGTAGTTTGAGGGGCCCGTATATCGTAACGCTATATCTCATGCCCGGGAACCCGAAATTTTGTTGCGCTTCTGTCTCGAAAACCGGCTTTTAAGTGTGTCCGTGCATATACAGGCAGACACTAACACTACTGCTAGCAAGCAATACAGTAGCTACATTATATGCTTGTGTGTCACGTCTGTGCGCACCACTTGCCGCGAGAAAGCAAATATTTTTTTTTTTTAAAACTTGAATAACTTTTAAAATCCGTGGCAAACATAACTTATTTTTTCAAATTATATTCGTTTTTTTCTTATCTACAATTTGATAGAAAAAAAAAAGTTTTCGAGTAGACAACGAATCTACTATATGCTGTTTAAGAAAAAAAAAATTGTTTCGCACTATTCTCGTGTATAAAAGTTGTCAACTTTGACATTCATTATCTATAAAAAGCCGAGGCAAAAAAAATTGAAATAAATTGTCAAGATAGATAATTATTTCATTTAAAAAATAAGCCTAATTAAAAAAAAATCGAGTAGAAACTCAAATATTTACAAACAACCTTAATGTAAAAAAAAATTACATTTATTGACATTGAAAAATAATAATGATAAATTAAAAAAAATCATGTAATCAAAAATATTAATGTTGAAAAATACAAAAAAAAAATAATATTAAGTAATAAACTAATTTTTAATTCTAGGCTATTTTTTATAATTCATAGTTCATCGAGTGAGCTGATGGTTAAATCGGCAAGAGCCCTGCCTACAGTGCTTAAGGTCTCGAGTTCAAAACCCAATGTTGCGTTTTTTTAAGAGAGTAGGTGGTATCAAATATCAATGGAGAACGCGTATGATTGTCCATGGTGTTTGAAGCAAATACAATCTAGCATAGACCACGTGAACAACGCACTTGTTCTATGCCAGGAAATATTTGCCTCAAATTCCTGATACCTTTATTTCATTTTTTTTGAAAAAAAGATAATGTAACACACTTACACATATTCTATCTATCTCTCTCCCTCATAATTATCGATGACAACTGTTCTTTTTATAATAGATAGGTGGTATCAAATATCAATGGAGAACGCGTATGATTGTCCATGGTGTTTGAAGCAAATACAATCTAGCATAGACCACGTGAACAACGCACTTGTTCTATGCCAGGAAATATTTGCCTCAAATTCCTGATACCTTTATTTTATTTTTTTTGAAAAAAAATAATGTTCTACACTTACACATATTCTATCTATCTCTCTCCCTCATAATTATCGATGACAACTGTTCTTTTTATAATAGAAAAAATTATCTAATTATTTTTCATTTTTTATTTTAAATTTTTTATTATAATTTTTAGTCATTCAAGAGAAAAAATAAATTTTATTAAGTGTCTCAATTTGTCCTACTTTTTCTTACACAGAGAATTCAATTATTTTTTTATTAAAAAATTTTCAAAACTTATTTATTCAAATTAGAAACAAATGAAAATCTTAGCTGTGAAAATTTGAAAACCCAAATCTGTCATGAACGTATATAAATGTTTTATAAAAAATTTAAAAAATTATTCATGCTGCATCATGGGAAGAGGTATAAATCGACAATCAACATCCAAACTGTCAGATCAAAAAATACAAAAGAATTGAATGTGTTTGTGTTTTTTTTTTTTTTGATAAATTTATGAGCGAGTTTGTTGGACAGAGCGTACGAGACAAACTGTGTATCAACCACACAGACAATCACACAATCAGAGAAATATATATACACAAGCGACAAGAGAAAACCATTGCTAACTGCAGTGAATACGAAGCTCAGAATGAAAAATGATTCTTCGTCGAGCAACCCGCGCAGTTTTAGCATCATTTTGTTTTTTTATTTCATTTTTTTTTCTTCCTTGAATCTTTTTGTATTTTATTCCATTTCAGTTTGTTTCCTTTTATTTTCTACTGCATTTCAAAGCTACGCTGACTATCAATTTTCCGTAAAATATTTTTTTTCTATTATTTTATTTTTTCCTTCTTTGTGAAATAAACAAAATAAAAAAAAAAAAAAACCAATTTACCCTATAATGTTAAATTGATAATACAAAAGATATAAATTAATTTATTTTTTATTAGTCAAATTTTTGTGAATTAATCTAAACAAAAACCAACACCCGTTCGAATATATTTGTCTTGTCGAAAGATGCTGAAGATGTAGTTTGTAAATTCTTGAAATTTCATGGATTTGTTGGACCAAGGTGGCCATGACAGACTGTTTTACGGTTGCTACACCTTATCATGTATTTTTATCTTGCTCATACACAAATACACAACGAGGAAAGAGCAGCAATATGATAAAGTGAAAAGGGGGTGAGAGAGGGAGGATAGAAGAAGAGAATTTATATCCAACAAATGATGTCAGTGATGGTACTCGCGAGCAATGTGATATATACCCAGTTGAATCGTGAGCACGAAATTCCACTCGTCGTTCATCACGATGCAATTCTCTCGTTGGATGCATTAAGGGTAATTCTACTTAGCGTCTCATGCGATCATTTCTATATACACTACTATCTACTGTGTAAAGAGTCACTCAAAACTTTTTTACAAATGTTGGTTATTTTCTTGTACATGCATCAATACAAAATATTTTTATTTATAGACAGCATTTATTATTATTTTTTTCTCTACATATTGATCGTTGAAAAAAAATTTATATATTAACTCAGACGTGTATATGTATAGCTGAGAAGGAGGTTGTGTTTGTTGCTCTCTGGTCTTGTCAACAGAAGCTCTATTGCTTGTTGGTAACTCCTCACTCTCCTCTTCCTCATTTACTCTCTATATAATATTATTATATGTACAAATATAATATACTTGTCGTTCAAACAGCAACAAGAACATTGTGATTTTGCTCTCATACAGCCCTCTGTTTTACGAATAGCCACATTCAAGTGTTGTGTTTATGTGTTTATTCAATATCAAGTGATAAGCAAAGTCAACACACAAAAACTATATCACTGTTATATTAGTGTCAAGTATTGTATATGTATTGAGTCATTGAAGTTTGTTGGAGAACCCAGTGATGATCCCTCTTATGTGTCACAATGCAAAAGACGATAGAGTTAGTCTTCTTTCTTTATTTTCATATGTCTGATGTAATATTGACTAAGACTACTTGTCTCAGTAGATTCAAACAGTCCATTTAGATGTCACAATTATTTTGTATAACTACTTGATTTTATTGATTTATCTATCGAATAAACTTGTTATTTATAAAAAAATAATTTAAATAATTTTATAATTGTTTTTTTTTGTTGAAAAAAAAATTACAAGACTGAGGTTTAAAAGAAACAAATTTAAATGCAAATATTATTTATTTTTATATTTTATTTTAACAATTAATTTTTTATAAATTTTCAATAGTATAATATAACATAATTTATTTTATTCATTAGATAATATATAGAGTTGTTTTTATTTTTAGTTTTCTTTGTTTTAAAATTACCTCAAGTTGTATTTCAAAAGTCTGTACATGGTACTTTGAGTTGATGCCTTGAAGGCATTGCAGTTTGTTACTAAACTTTTGACTTGAATATAAATAAAATAAATAAACTTGGAAAATAAAAAAATGAGCTAGGTTAGAAACGGACACTAAAAAAAAGCGTATTGCAATTGAATGTAGAGAAAAAAAAAAAAGATGAAGATGAAGGAGGTCAAACGTTAGTGGATCTAGCCAATCAACTAACGTAAAAAGAGCCATGGGCCAGCACGTTTGATTTGTTAATTGAATCAATAAATAAAGATGTTGTTCATGATGCTTCAATGGCCATACAGTAGCTTCATACATAGACAACTTTTTGATTTCTCCAAAGACTTATCTCTTCAACAAATGCGACAAAGAAATCGCAGCAGTATAGTCCATTATCCAACGGACTATAAAGAAAAGAATTTTTTTTTTTTTTTTTTCCTACATCCAGCTAAAGCTTTAAAATAAAAATGAAAAAAAAAAATATATACATATATAAAAAAATCAATAGAAAATAGAAATGAAAAAACAAAAAGAATAAAAAAATAAATAAAATAAAAGTATATAAATAAGTCTACATATATGGGCGAGAATTGACAGACGGGTTCGATAGTTTTTAGAAAAAAAATCTAAGAAAATTCATGCTTTTATGTGTTTTTTACTGGGAACCAGTGAGTTCAGACATTCAATATTGAGCATCTTGTCATGTGGACTCGTGGACACACTTCTCTGTACCTCTATAATATTTTTTTTTTTTTTTTATTTTATATTTTTTTTCCTTGAGAATTTTATTTGACTTTAGCTTTCAAGCATCATTGCGTTTTATTTTTTTGAAAAAGCATTCTTTCTTTTCAATCATAGACGCCATATTTTTTTTTTTTATTTTATTTTTTCTATTTTGCAAAAATAAAGACACAGAAAGTGCGACATTCTTGTCGTCTTTCATATAGATGAGAAAATAAATAAAAAAAAAAGAAACACAATTCCGTTTTCTTCACAACTTACAAGCAGCAACTCGATACTCCCTCACGTACCAACCGTAGAAATCTCCTTTGGGAATCTTTTCCATGGGACACCTGGAGCTTTTTTTTTTTATATATTTTTCTGTCTTTTCATTTGACCCAACTTTTCTCTACATTCACTACTTTTATATATTTGAACTTACTGTTATTATTCCTATTCGTTTTTTACTCGTACTATTTTTTGTTTTTTTTTTTATGATTTTTTTTATTTTCGTCTTCGTAGATGTGATTCCCGGGGCATTACTTACCTCCAAGAGCATCACGATGTCCCTGTGATCCTATCTCTTCTTACTGAGTCGGATCACAAGTGTCCAAAGATCAAGATATACACATTTATACACACACACATATTCACATACATATGCTTTTTCACTGACTCAACGTCAAGATGCTCTTGGAACATTCATTTTTATTTTTTTTAATGCTCTGAATATCCTTTGGGATTATAAAAAACAAACTCAAATATATAGCTACACTTTTTTATTTAAAGATTTTATTATATTCACAAAATTTCATCTAATTTTTTTTTTTTTTAAATCAAGTTATTGAAAGCTTTTTTATTTCCCTTACAATTATGGTTAAAAAAAAATGATAATAATCTGGAAACAATCCAACAATTGAGACTCGTAAAATAAATTACATAAATGATTAAAATGGTGTTTAAATAAATATCATTGAATTGAGAATGAAAAATAAATTCAAGTACATATTTAACAATATTTTAAATGTGAAAAAATAAAAAGAAAAAAACACAAATTTACAATATAGTTATTTCAATTTATTGATGACAGTTTATACATTTAAATAAAAATATATATTTTAAACCGGTGAATAAACTGTAAGAGAGAAGAAAAAAAAAAAATAGTTTAGCGTTATTTGGTGGAAAAAGTATAAATTCAAGTGGATAACTGCATTGTGCCAGAAACACTGAGAGAACATATCCGATTATTGAGAAAGACGCATGGAATTTTTGGAATTTCTTTAACGTCTGGACGTGAGCCAGGTTTATGTTGTTTCCTGTCGTCAAGGACCACTGACTTGGAAGAATCGTGTCAGTTATTGAAATAATACACTTTTATTGCTTTTATTTCTTTCATAAAATACGTTTTTTTTTTTTATTATATTTTCAATTGTTATATATTTAAATAAATATAGACACTAATTTTATCTACATGTCATAGAGTTATTGAAACATGGTTTGGAAAATTCAACCGGGAATACATGTACTCAAATATTATCCTGAAAAATAGACAAGTCAAAATGATAAAAAAAAAAAAAAATCATACATAAATAAATAAATAAAAAACAAGTTTTAAGATGCAATGTAGCGCTCAACTTATTTCCGCTATGAATATATTTTCATTGATATAAAATGTACACATATATACACTATTACTTTTTACACTTTTTAGATTTCTTCCGGCTATTTTAAAACTCTTGAATATTTCAACAATATTGTATCAAAACCAATGCACATATTTTATTTTATCATTAAATATTTTTAAAAATATAAAATAAAAATTTATTTCGTTTAAAAATTGGCAAGTTCAAAAAATATATGGTAAATAATTTAAATATATTTAAAACTTTTTAATTACTTAAATGAATATATTTATTTTTCAAATTTAATTGAGCTTTATTTTGTTTTGAATAAAAAAATAATTCATTTTTTAAAAATATATTTGCTACAATGTTTTCAAGTTTGACAAATTTTTTTGCTTTATTTTTTCTTGTAATATTGTTTATTCAAAGAAAAAAGAAATTGCTTCAAATAATGGTTTTGAAATATATCATTCAGATATATAGAATAATAAATAAATAAATGAAGGAAAAAAAAAAAATACTTGGTTTGGATAATAACACCGGAAGTTTACATCCTCATATATTATTTTTCCAACAAAACTGACTGCAGTATTCCGGAAACTTGATCTTACGAGTTTGTAGAGTAAAAGTATAGATATATTATAAACTATATGCTAACAGTGATAGTCAAGAAACCTATTTATGATTATAACGTTTAAGAAGCCTATTTATTCAAAAGTATAGAATATTAAAGGTTTGGGTTGGACTGATGCATATTTTATGATTTTAATCATAAATTCAAAACAATAAAGATACTTCAAGAAATTTCTATCCTTATACATAATGAAGAATTTTCATGGAAATTATGTGGTACAGAAAATTATTATTTCAACATAATTAAATGGCTCAGCAGTTGAACATTTAAATTTGCCAAATTATAATACGAAAAGCTCGTGTTAAAAATGAGAATTTCTTCTTGTTTTTTTTTTTAATTTATTTAAAAAAACTAATTGCATAAAAGTTGATTAAAAAATAAGTAAAAAAAATGTAAATTACATTTTTAAAATACTTGATTAATATTTCAAAATAATTTTTGAATAACGTTTTATAATTTCAAAAATATATTTAATATAATTTGTAATTTATATTTGTTTTAAACAATTTAAATTAGTTTTTTTTTTACTTTACTTGAAGTTTAGATATTAAATTTTAGTTTGAGAATGTTTAAAATATTTAAGCTAGAGAAAGAAGTATGTGTGACATTGGCTATCCTTGTAAAATCAACGTTGTAATTAAATGGCCAATGAATCAAGTATATATCAAGGTCATTATAATTAGTACACTGATATCAAATTATGTTTTCCAAAATGTTGATCTATATTGCCATGGCTAGATGATTCGATCAAGTCTCATTAGTAGTTAATTAATTTTCTATCCAACTCGAGAGGTTTAGTTAAGGGATACGATATGCATTAATATTGATTATCATCACTCAGCAAAAGATGAATTTTTAAACTTCATTTAAATATGAAAAATTCATAAAAAATTTATATCACGTAATTGTAATCAGTCAAGATATACGGTGTATCAAATGAAAGATATAAAAGTCAAATGGACGTATCAGAATAAGATAAAAAAAAAAGTAAAGAGAATTAAAAAAAAGATAAGAGGGATGGTTTGGATGGAATGAAAATTCCAAGAGACAATTTTAAAGTCGGACTTTTGACTAATTAGGATGTTCCACGTCGACTGTTTCATTCAATGAATATTTGATTGGGACTTGGTTTCAACTCTAATACTCTGGCATATAAATATAGATGTATATTTTTTTTTTTTTTTTAATTTAACTCGCTTTATATACATATACAAGATAAAAGATAAAATTGAGATTTTAGAAAATGTATATTAACGATAAATTTTATCCAATTAAATTATCAAAATCTTTGATAATAAGTTCATTGTGAATAAATTTGTTCGTTGGTTTAAATTAAGTTTTACTTTAAAGTTTATGGATAAAATGAGAGGAAAAAAATATCAAGATAGTATTTTGGAACAAGTCTTTAAGTCTGAAGAAAATCGAATTTCAACTTCTTGAAGTAAAAAAAAAAAATAATATAATATTCTAGGATATCTCGCGGAGTTTCTTGGTGTTTTTTTTTTTCATTTCTTTTGTCAATTGCACAAATTTCATGGTACAATTGAAAAAATATACATACTCTTCTGAAGGTGTAGATATAACTATATATGCAATATTCCTTACTAGCTCGAAGTGAACGAAAAAAATATCAAACGGGATTTCTTCAATTTAAGTTTTGACTTTACAACACTGTTGGAATTGGAATAAAGCTTTTTTCAAACTGAGAAAATTATTTTTTACAATTTCAAAAGTAATATAAAACTATAACAAATAATATTTTTTTTTTTTCTCAACAATTAATTAATATTCAATCAATTTTGAAATTCCCTTGAGCTACTGTGCATTTCAGGGGATTCGGAAACTTGAAAATATCGTAATTGGTAATAAATATTGACAGAAAAAAAAAAAAAAAAAATTCAATGATACACTAAATAGACGAGCTGTTTAAAAGCTATATTCATTTTCAATTTTAAGAGAGAAATTAATAATTAAAATTTTGTAAAATATCTTTCGAAGAAAATTATTAAAATAGAAGCATTTAATCAATTTGTACTTGGAAGAACACTAATATAAAATTCAAAAGGAAATAAAAATAATTGAAATTAAATTTTATAAATTTCAGGATAGTTGTATTTTGCCGTTATTAAATTACTTGAACGTTCATTTAATCAATTTGTACTTGGAAGATTATTTTCAAACAAACATCATCATCAAATTATTGAAGCTTCATTTGTCTAATTAAAATTTACCTCAACATTTTTTAAATTCACTTAAACATATATTGTGTGCAACTCTAAAAATTTGAATAACAATAGTACCTTTTTTTTTCGAGTATTAATTAAATAATGATGACGTTTTTGTTTATTTAAAAAAAAAAAAATTCACTTCGAGTGATTAAGTGGTTTTATTTACTAACTCTCTCTAATTGGCTCAACATTGCCTCCGGAAATTGATGTCAATCCTCTGGAGCAAAATAAATGTCGAAAAAAAAAATAGTCCATGATAAAATTTCAGGGAAAAAAAAAATTGCAAAAAGTCTAAAAAATTTTGAAAAAAATATCAAAATTCATATAGAAAAAAAAATTGAATTTTAAATTTAATAATTTATTAATAAATTTCCATTTTTTATTAATTAAAAATATTTATATAATATTAATCAATAAATCCCAAAGTAAACAATTAAAATGTAAATAAATAATTCATAATAATTATCTGGCATGAATATTAATAAATTTAATATCCTGTAAAATATATATTTAACAATAAATTAAATTATTGATAAATAAATATAAATAAATATTAGTTAAACTGCGTGTTACCACGAGAATTTGGGAAAATAAATTGTAATAAATCTTAATGAAATAAATGAACCATCAAAATTACCATTCAATACTGATACCAGAATACAATATTTAACTACCGCCCCAGGACGTAATTGGAGGTTTTGCCCGACAGTGGTTTAAAGAGAATGACTGAGTAAATACAATGACAAACTACACACATACACATTAATACTATATACATTTATATATTTATTTATTATTTATAGTATAGTTTGTTTAGTTGTACATGCACATTGCATGTATGTAAATGTAAATAACATTTTGCCAATTCAAATGTTATTTCAAAGAGAATCAAATTGTGATTTATAAAATTTAAAAGAAAATATTATACACAGTTACATACAAAGTTTTTAAATTATTGTAATTCCAAAATGGGTATATATTTTTTTTATATGTTTATCAAAATATAGGTTGAAACAATTCAATCGAAAAAAAAAAAAAAACTTTTATCAGCATTTTTTTTTTATTTGTATTTTTAAATTAACATTTATTTATTTTATTTATATTTAAATTTAAAAAACTGAGTTTTTTATTTCGAAAAAATTTTAATTTATTAGTTAAAGATGTTTTGCTTTATATATTCACAAATTTTCAGAATTTTTTAGCTTTGCGTTCGTCGTTAAATAAATAAATTAAAAACTAGAAAAATTTGCGTCCGTTTCATTGGCTTATGGCTGTACCTTGGATGTATCTAAATAAAAAATAAAAAATTATATAAATTATTAACTCAAAACTCATATAAATTATAATAAATGCTATAAAATTTTATTTGAAATATTATTTTTGATCATTTTAAAAATAAATATAAATCACATTTAGATTTAAGCATACAATTTTTGAATATTATTATTAAATCTATTTGATCTATGTATTTTTTCCACTCGAGATAGAGTTTATTAGTATATTTTCATATATAGTGGTAACATTTTGAATAATTTAGATGACATAAAATAATAGTTAATACTAAGACACAAATGTCAGTAGCGTGAGTAAAAGTGGTCAGTAGTCAAAGACTGGTCATATTAAAATTTGAGTGATATATATGAGTTGATGGCTCTAACACAACCTGTAACTTGGCAGAGCTATCAAAATATGTTGTATATCATCTCTTGTACTGTTGAAGCAACCAATACAAATCCTACCAGATACATATATGTATACACAATATATTTGTTCACGTTTGTAAACATAAATTTATATGAATACGTGTTGTAGAAAGGCTATATAAACAATGTCTATTTGTCTACAGTGAACCTATGCACTTTGAGCATGCTTTTGTAATCATAGATATAGAATTGTGGCCCCTATGAAAAGATATTTTCAACTATTTATTTATCATGTAGACTTTTTTTTTTTATTTCTACCATCTTTTTTTGTGTTTGATTTCAATTATTTTATTATTATTTTTTCATTTTTTAACATTGACATGTGATTTAAACACAATCATGCAAATATTTGTTTACTTTTTTTTAAATATAATTTAAAATATTCTATTTTATTTTTTATTTTTTTATTCATTTATTAATTTGTTTAACTGTTTTCATCGTCATGGCATTTTATGAATTTTAATATATATTTTAGGAATTTAAATAATATTTTTAAATATATATATATTAAATGTTTGTTTACATTCAAAAATATTTATTAACTTTTTTTTTTTTCTCTTTGCTTCTTGTTTCGTTATTAATATCATTATTTATGAATATTATTTTTATTTACTCTTGAAAAACGTTTGAAATATAAAATATTATATTAAAATTATGATTGAAAATTTAATAATAATAATAATAAATAGATTTATGAAATAATAAATATTATAATAATATACCAGTAAATTTATTTTATTTTTTTTCTTCAATTCTTTTTAAAGTTTTATTGCACAAAAAAAAATACGAGAAGAAAATATAAAAAAATAAATAAACAAAGTATAGAACAATTTTTAGCTATCATAGAAAAAAAAATAATTTATTTTTAATTTTATGATTTAAGCAAGAAGCTTTTTAACATTAACTTTCCATCATTTCTGGGGGCAATAATTTTTAACGATGCAATGTTGTGCTTTCACTCATAAACTTTTCCAGGAGAATATAATTCATCGTTTCTATTTAAAATTGCAGTAGTCACGTCATAATAATAATAATAAACAAACAATTTTACGATATAAACCTTTAAATTGTCAGTAATTTGAAGAGGAAAAAAAAAGCTCTAGGTTATTTATTGATAATTAAATATAAAATAGCCTTCTAGAAAATATTTTATTTACTTATTTTATTCGTTATTTATTGATATTTATCTATTATTTATTATCAAAATTAAATAGCAAAATTAATATTAAAAAACGGAAAATAAAATTCAATAGTTGAAAGCTTGCAGGACAAGATAAATTATGATCTATGTCTAAAACGTGTACACTATATTCTCATCTCACTTACAACATGTGTATACTTCGCGGTTTATTTTTATTTTTATTATTATTTTTTTAAGTGACACCTCTTTACCAAGTTGCTTGTCTTCTTTCTTTCCACGATTTTCATTCAGCTTATAACGTTGTGCTATCTCGGAAAATCCTTGAGGTCAATTGTCAACCTCAGGCACGTACTTGTGATGAATGCAATAGCATATAAACTGCGCCAAGAATTACATCCCTATGACGATTTATATTGAGAATCATTTTCCATTCGTTCGACCATACCTTAAACTCATTCCCCAACTTTTTATTTTTTCTATTTATATCCAAAATAGCTTGGAAAATCATTGCAATGTCACGTGAAGTGACTGCAAAGTATCAATTGTTTCCATCGACTAATCAATTCTCCACAAATATTCATTGTTTTTTTTTTTTTAAATCTAAAATTGTATAATTTTTTGTTTTATTTTTCTTTTAAAATACTTTGTAGATTTATGATCCTTCTATTTAACTTTACCCGCACATGTTGAAAAAATTTAAAAATATTCTTACAACTTTAATTTTCGTTGAATAATTTTGATTTGATAAAACTAGTAGTATAAGTCAATAATAAATCTGGCAATATCCCTAATAAACATAACTCAAATAAAATAAAAAATCTATAAATATATATGTCTTTTAAAAATAGCTTAGATTAGAGTCAAGATGCGGCAAATTAGGTGTCGAGTTTTTCTCTTTTACAAAGAAAACAGAGAGAGAGAGAGAAAAAATAAAAAAAAAGAAACTTGGACGAAATTTGCTCATTACTCTTCAACTCTCCCCGACAAAAGTAATCCCCCTAAATTGTCGAGGGTTCTGACTAAAGTATTTTACTTTTCATTTCTTTATTTCCCTACTGTATTTCAAAACTGACTCAATCATTTACCAACTTAATCTTAATTTTTTTATCGTACTTCAGTAATATTATACTTAATCGTATTTTTTTTTTTTTTTTTTCATATAATAATTTTCATTAATCATTTTGATAACAAAATTATCAATTTTTCATTTATTATCTAAAGTCACATTGAAATGAAAAATAAAAAATTTAATAATATGATAATAGATTATATTATTTAAAAAAAAATAAAAGAGAGAAAAATTAAATTAAGATTTATAGTTTTTGAGCGTGTTTACTATTGGGATTTTCATTGTTCAAACAACATTGAGAATTGAAATTGATTGACCGATTGGTTTACAAATCGTCTATACATCTTGGCTCTCTGTGTGTGTGGCTATGTGTGTGTGTGTGTGTGTGTGTGTGTTTGAGACAATAGATGGGATATCCTGTGGATTGAAGAATCCCCCTTTGAACATCTAATTAAATCCTGTAGACAAACAAAGTGAAATCGCTAGATTTCTTGGCACTGTGTCTCGTGTGTGATCTCAGGGACATTTTCATCGTAATAAGGATTGAACAAAGAGACAGAGAACCAAAGATAGAGACAGAAATGCTATATAAAATTGATCAGGAAGGTGGAGATGTTCCGAGGAAACTCTATTTCTAATGCAAATACTTTTTCGCAATTTAATCTAATTCCACTACAAGCATGTAGTCGCCTTCCAATACCTTGCCTCATTTATTCTCATGACCTTGTTTTTTAAATATTTTATTTTTTTACACTACTCTTAGCCTTCTTATATCTAAGATTTTTTTATATATATATCTCAAAAGTTTTTATCTCATTCCCGTGTGGTGCTTGTTGCCAAAGTAACAGTGCGTTCTTTAAATATTTTATACTAAATAAAAAAATAAAAAAAACATAAAAATACACAAAGATAAATATAACATTTAAAATATATAGGAAATGTTTATAAAAGTTAAAAATTTTTCTCTATTGTCTTGAAAGTCAGAGACAAGAATCTAAAGTACATTTGTAATATCTTAAAAAATAGAAGAAATAAATTTTCAAAAAAATAAAAAAAAATAGTTATAATATTGTATATAAGATAAAAAAAAAAAAAAAAAAACAAAATGTCAAAGACAAATGTGCCGTAATAAATCTTGGCTTAACATTGAGATGATTGTGGGGTTAAAAGAAGGAAAAAAAAAAAAAAAGAGAAAACGAGATTGTAAAAGAAGAAAGGGTAACAGAAAAATGGAATGCACAAAAAATGAAAAATGAAAAATATACAAAGGGCAAATTTTTGAGGTTGACAATAAATACAAAATGACATAAACTATATGACTATTGTGTGTGAGTGTAGTTGGTCGAATGTACACTTTAACCTTTTATCTCAAAGTGTGCATAGTGTAGAAAATATGTCAACTTGTCTAAGGCAAAAGCCAACACCGGGACTGATATAAGATTCCCTTGACAGACAATATCCAAAGACCAAAACACAATAAACAGTACAGCAAATTGTATGTACTGTTGAAAAATAAAATTCTAGTTAGTAAACGGTTCATACTTTGAAAACACCAAAGTCTTTTCTTCAATTTTCCTTACATGTGTCATTTTCAATTTGTTACAATTTGCTATATCTTCTCCACTCGTCTCGACAGAGACAAATTTATATATAGTATTTTTTTTCTCTCCATCATTTTATCGGGAATACATATTGAAATTCATTGAATTGTTTTTTGTTTTATATATATATTTTTTTTTGTCTTATTATCTGTCATATCGTTGGCATGAAAAAAATATTTATTGCAAAATATTACAGTAGAATATTGTTGGTAAATATATTACCAATCTGTCTTGTTTTGTCGGGGGTATATCTAGGGGATTTTAGAGCAGACGTGCAATTTGAAACACACCTGGTTGTCTATTGGTTACCCTGATTCGTATTAAATCAATGACTCGAGATATTGTTGGCATTAGCCTCGGGCATGGCTTTTTCAATTTAAAAAATTTATTTCTACTTTGTATGATGAAAAATAAATGCAATAAATTTAATTGACCAAATTAAAATTAGGTCAAGCTACTAATGACATTCTTTTTTATTTTATATTAAACATGGAATTTTTTATTAATGACGTAAATTAAATTTAAAACAAAGCTTTTGACTTGGAGATTTTGTAAAGATAAGTCGTTTTTATTTTTTGATTGTTTTATTTAATATTGAGCTTAGCTGTCTGAATTTATTCAGTGAATATAATCAGTTGTTTTATTTTTACCTTGATGTATTAAAAAAAAAATATCCTGAAGTTTAACAGACGTGTTTGATGCAACTCAACACAAAAATTTCGATATTGAGTTAGTCGTCTTGTTACGTATGCAGAGAGAAAGAAAAAATAGAAGAATTTTATTTACGAACATTTCTTTGTTTTATTTTTTGAGAAGAATTATTTATAAGAAACATTCTCCGGATGTTAGAAAGTGTCAGCATTTATTGGCTTCCTTTTTCCTGTTTTTAAATTTTACCGTATTTTTTTTTGTGAATTCGACATCGTTTAGATATACAATTCACAAACACAACAATAAATGCATTCTGCAAGTTCAAAAACGCATTTATCACGCATATATAAACATATTTTATTTCTCGGAATTTCATGATACATATTATTATTTTTTTTCGTTCAATATACAATGTACATCGTCTAATATCAGTAGGAATTCCACGTCCGGAAGTCCAACTATTCGAGACACGTGTCAAGCGTCGATAGCACACAGTTCGATCTCAAGAAAATAAACTAAAATTTAACAATTTAAACAAAATAAAAATACAAGTACAACAAATACAAAAAAAAAAAAAATAAAAAACATTCTTGATAGTTAGTTTACTAAAGAAAACAAACAAAAATCTTTTTCAAAAGTTTAAATTTTAGCTTGATTCGTTTATCTGCTTAACTAAAATAATACAAAAAATAAATATATAAAAAAGCAAATAAATATTAAAGCTAAAAAAGCTCATGTGCCTGTCGGTAAAGTGGAAAAAAGCTCAAGATCGATAGTCATGGATTATGTTTGACACTTTCTGAAATTCGAAGCGAATGCCGTCTGTCAAGATATTCCCCATGAGAATGGATCGATCGTTCAACTCTCAGTATATGTCATCACAATTCTCCTTCTTAGTCGTCAATATTCCAGTGGGACCTAGACTGAGAAAACGCAAAAGCAAGCTTTTCTAAAAAAAAAAAAAATCTTCAATACTTTAAGCTGCTTACAAGTTCTCCTTCTCTGGATCGAGCGACCATTCATTTTGTAAATAAATTTCACACTGATGCCATCGTATTTTGTCAACGATCATTACATGACATTCATGAACATGTAAATATTCATTTCACAATATCTGTTATGACCGATCAGTATTCCATGATTCGGAAATGAATAATAGTCTTACATGCACCAGACGCTAAATACTGTTATACATTAAATATCCTCATACTTATTCATAAAAATAAACATCACTAACAAATACAAAGCAACTTTCAACATAGCAAAAATGAAATAGAAATTCAATTACTTTAGTGATAGCGACATTCAAATTTAAATGTAAATAATACTTCATATAGCGACATGTCATTATTCTTGAAATGTCAAATTTAGCCTAAATGTCCATCTATGGTATAAATCCAATATCAATATTATAATAATATAAGTTCCATACTAGCATATACTATTACATCAATATATAAATAATACATATATCAAACGACCACTCTAACATAAATATTCATCCAATAAGAAAAATAACAAACAAGAAAGATATTCGAAGAAGGAAAAGAAGCATTGATAATTAATATATAAATGACCTAGAGGTGTAAAATTGATGCAGCCATACTGGTGTATACTATACTTATTACTTTAAAGTTCCTAAGGGAACGATGAAATTGCAACAACAGCCTCGAGGGAAAATTATAACGTTTGGTTGAATTTCGCCTCAACCAAGCTAGTCATGACACCAGTCTGGGGCTTGTGGCTAGTTTGTTACTTGAGGATTGGAGGTAAAACTTTTGTACACCATTGTATATACGGCTTGGAGCATTAATACATTATGAAAGGAAAAGCGCAGTCAGTTGTATAACTATCTTCAACGTGAAAATTCACAAAAACATATATAAAATACAATGTATAGTTTGAGAAATATAAAATAATACAAAATGAGACAAGATGAAGTTGAAGAAAATAAATGAAAAGTTATTTTGTAAGACATGTTAAAAGTTAATAATTAATATTCAATAAATTTACAATAGCAAAGATGATAAAACAAGCTTGAATAATAATGAAACAAACATGAAGAAATACAACAAAAAAATTCAAAATAAATTAGTGAAAATGCTTAATGAAATAATTGTTTTTGCAGTGAATAGTATGTAATTTTCAGCCCTGAACTTTGGACTTGAAGGTGTAGTGCTATTTAAACAATTAATATTTAATTTTTTATTATTTTTTTTATATGAAACCATCAAACTGCTGGTAAATAAAAGAGGAAAAATGGTTATGGATTATTTTGATAAAGTTTAAGGGCATTTATACAATGTCGCAGTGCAGTCCAAAAGTACTTTTCTTTCTCAGTCTCAGCCTATCACCAGTCATTCCAGTTCATGAAAGTCAGACACATGGAACTAATGCACTTTTACATTTCGTCTATCTTATACTCTAACTAAACTATTTTCTTCGTCATGCTTTAAACCTTTTTATGACTATGGCATCAACTAGTTTTCTTTACCATATATATAATTTAAAACTGGATTATGAATTCATTCAGTTTATTCACAAGAAATTTAATGATATTCTTTATTTTATTTTTACAAATTTATATATCAGAAATATTGTGAAATACTATTCCCATATGACAAAGAAATAACCATGTGATATTGTGAATTATAAATTTAATTTATTAAAATATTTGTATTTTGATTTTTATTTTAAATTATTGACTTGGTTATTTTATCATATCTTTTTTTGTAAAATTTACATTTAAAGCACGTTTGGTGTATTGTCTCCTGCAGAGAAATATAAAATAGTGAACAACTTGAGATAAACCTTGTTTTTATCACAAGTTATTGACATTTTATGGAACAACCAAGTTGTGGGCAGTTTGCCAATATTTTTTTGTTTTATTTATATTTTATTTTTAAATATAAAACAAATAAAATTAAATCTAGTCTCTTAATTTTCAACAATGGACGCCTTTTTTCCATTTCAAATCTCATCGTTTATTTATATGCAAATTTTTTTTTTTTTATTTATCATTGAAAAATACATGTTGCTTTTGTACAACTGTTTTCAGATAGAAAAAAAAAATCAATCAAATATTCTCGCTTGGTTATTTGAAATATTGAAATGTGATTTTATATTTTTTATTAATTCCCCAGTAATCTTTTTCATGTACAAATTTTATAATTTTTATTTCAAAAGCATTTTTTATCTTAAAATTATAATCTTTTACTCGATAAATTGTACATTAAATTAATTTTTTTATCTAGATAAATTTAGTTTTAAAAAAAGTTTATAGTGTGATATAAAATATTACAATTGTTTAGTTGTACATCATCACATTGTACATGCTGTTTGTCATTTAAATTTTTTTTTAGGCCATATAGATAGAGGTCGCTTTCAAATGTAAAAAAAAAAAATCATAAAAGCACGAGTGTGTCGACCCAATCTCATTTCTAAACGAGAAACGAAAAAAAAATTAAAATTAAAAAAAAATAAAAACAACAACAACAACCTAAAGATGCAAATGAAAGTGCAAAAAATTGTATGCATGTAAACAATGCAAGGGAACAAAAGAACAATCGTTTACTATATTTTTTTTCGTAGCATCTCTATTTCTCAGCGTCTTTTTCATTTTTAAATTCACAATTACAAAAAAAAAATAAAAGAAAAAATACTTTTTGTGACTGGTCGATGACTAAATACTGGCATTTATATGTCACTCAAAGAATTAAGACGAAAGGTTCATATATAGTCTATCAAAATACTTTTAATATAACCACAAATATACATAGTGAAAAAACTTTTATCATTTATATATAACATCTACCATAGTTTTCATTATTACATCGGCCCAGATGTGCTTCTTTTGTTCTATCATCAAAAAGGACCAGATGGAACTGCCAGGACTTTTCATGAGATGATAAATCACCTTGTATAACCTACCTCCTTCTCTATTCATTTTGACATGAAATCACAAGTCGAACAAAACAAAAAAAATTATCTTTTAAATATAAAAAAAATATCTTGAAATATAATTCACATGGATATGACTTGAAGTGTCTAAACGATAGCTCCATTTACATTTTATTATTATAACCATTTCATGATATCTGATGACAATTATTTTGGCAAAATTTAACTTGTTAAAAAATGTATTTTATTGAAGACTTGGAGAGTGCAGGGCTAATGTCTTGGTGCAATTTATTATACAGTTATATTAGTTTGTCTAATGGATGTGGTTTAACAAGTGAATAAAGTTAGTTAAAGAAAGAGATAGATAAAGCAGTGTCCAGTCAATAATTTTCAATAATATTATCAAATAAGACTTAAAAGGTATAGAGAGATCAAATAACATCAGTAAGACAGAATATGAAATGCATCGTTTCAATTACTGGTACTTACATCTTGCTTTATTATATTCAAGATCTTGGTAGAATAATTTAATATTGTCTAATACTATTCACTACTATTATTTAATTTATTTCATCATTTCTCATTGGTTAAAATTGTATTTACGACTTGGTAAATCTTGTTTTCGTATTCTGAGATCATATTCAAAGCTGTCGAGTATAAACTCTTGAAAGAGATTTACTCTGAGACCCTTGTAATATAGTAATGACTACTCACTGTGGTTCAAAATTCACTGTCTCTCCCTCTCTTTCTCTTTCTCTCTTCACAAGGTAGGCCACCAACAACCATCAACTTACAATCTAACCACACTATTGAGGCACTTTACATATTTAGTTTACTCAACTTTAGCTGGTGGTGTATTGAGGAATTAATTTTAACATGTTGGACTTGGGCTTTTGTCTATTGATATCTGGCTAAAAATAATACGTCGATGAATTGCATTAATAGTATGATTAAATTATTTTGACGAGTTGAAAATCTTAGCTTAAGTGGTCATCTGAAAGCACAATCAAATACAATTTAATTCAATTGCAACTGTAAATTATTACAGTGTATTTTGATATTCTAAAAATGTTATTTTTCAATTGGCTATTTTTATTTTTTTAACACTTTGTAAATTATAATTTAAATTGATAGTTTTTATTGTTACATGAACTCTGTTATTAATCAATTATTTTATTTTACAACTGAAAGAAAAAAAATGTTCTAGTCCAGAAATTATATTGATCAAATGCATTTACAAATAGGACAATGGTCGAACCACAAAAGTCGAATTGAATCTTCGGCTAAAAGCATCAAGGGCTTGCCAATATTGAGATCACTCCGATTATTATCAATTTGATAGTCTATTGTAATGAAAATTAATCTTCTTTGAGCATGGAATATTATAGACCAACAATAATAATTTGAAAAATAAAAAATATAAAAAAAAGAAGCAATAAAAAGCTTCAAATTATATTTAATTTTATATCACATCCATCATAATCACTCTCAGCAATTATTATTTAGAAACTTGTAAAATAACACGTCTTTTTTTTTCTTATTTACTTGAACCCTTATTTCATTTTTTTTTTTTTTTTTTTTATTCTCACCGTTTATTTCACTTAAAAAGTCAGTCCCTCAAGTTTTCCCCCAGATTTTATCAAACTTTTCATATCAATCATTCAATTTTTCCTTTTTTTTTTTGTTCTCGTTTTTTATTTATGTTTATAAATGTATATATTCAAATATATTTAAATATATATTTTTTCTACATATATATTTAGTATTTATTCCAATAGCTCAAGTTTTTTTTCTTGTTCTTTCTCCACATACATTGTACACAGATTTTTACGAGCCACAATTTTTTTGATGACTTTTTAAACAATACAAGAGATAAAAGGAAAAATAAAAAACGATGAAAAGAAAAAAAAAACAAAATAAAAGAACGATGAAATGATGAAAAATAAAAATAATAAAAAAAAAAAAAAACTACGTCTGGGGGATTGGCGAACAATCGTCGGATTGCGACGAATATCAGTTCTGTCTCTTTGCGCAATTCGAGACAATGGATTTCAGAATCGAAATAAAAAAAAAAAAGCGAAGCTTTTCACGCCTTTGCCCTTTGTGCCCCTCATCCTGTTTCCCTTGTAGACAGCCCTTCACCACTTATCCCAATAAGACATGTATATTCTTATTATTTTTTTCAAAAAATTTTTTCATCTTTTTCTACCGACTTCCTCTCACCTCGTCATCCTCCAATATAATGACATGTACAAGCACACAACACCCCAGTAAAATGGAAAAAAAATCATAAAATACTGTCATCTATTTTGCTTTTATCTCATCGTCATTCCTGACACATACTGCATATATTCATATCACAAAAAAAAAAAAAAGAAAAAAACATTATCATTAACGACAATGACTATGATGTATAAAACATTATACTTCCAGGAGGCAAAAATTTAATGATTAAACTTTCGAAATATTTTTTTCTATTTTTATCCCGACATACTGATGATTCAAAACTACCCTATAACCCTCTTTCTATCTATCACATTCAGTCAATGGCTTTTTTCAACACCAAGCAATATGAGCTCATCCGCAATATCCCCCAACTCTATATAAATTTTTTTTTTTTTTTTTCTATCTATATATTTTTTATCAACCGGTTGAAAACGACTTTACTAATCGATCATCGCGATCACGTCGCATTTTACTTCCTACATCGTTGGAAAATAAAAAATGAAAAAAGAAAACTGACAACAGTAAACGAAACGAAGCTCAAAAAAATAAATAAAAAGAAAGAAATCCTTCCGTATATAACGAATGAAATACGAGAATAATTTATTGCACGTTTGTAAAACACACACTTCAACTATGAAAAATATTTTATCCTGATATATAAAACCTATATATGTTTAAAGTTTATATGAGGGTTAGAAATGATACATACATGTTAAAAAAATAAAATATAAAATGAGACATATACATGTCGTGCCTCAAAGGTGAGTGAATATTATGAAGAAAAGAAAATAAATGAGATAAAGAAAAGCCTTTTTTTTTTTTTATTTTTTCATTTAAGTTGAAAAATTTTCATGTCCTTGAAATATAAAAATTAATGATGACATTTACTCACTGTCATATTCTTTATCATTGTGTACTTGTTATGGATTTTTTTATTATAAATTGATGGAAGAGAAAAATGAATATGGAAATATGAAAAAAGAAAATGATATGCATATTAGTGTGCGGTGAAAGAATGAATAAATGAAATGAAAAAAAAAGATGTCAAGCATTGATTTAAAAATAATGTGATAGAGACAAAGTGTTAGCAAGTTTTTGTATGGAAGATACTTGTCGACGTTAGTTACGTCACGTCGTTCTAGCTGTCAGAAGTATCATGAGACGAGAGGATATATGTATAAGGGTGGCACACGTTGTCGTCGACACGAGTAAGTGAGATAAAATCATGTGTTGGGCTTGTAAAATCATGGGTGGGTGTTAAAATCAAAGGAAGGAAGGTGTTGCGTTGACACGACTACAAGACTGAAAATTATTTATCATTCTCATGGACATGATGTCGTGAGAAATGGAAATAAGGTTCGAAAGGTTTTTAAATTCAAATGAAATTACTCTGTACGAAGAGCATACCTTGAGAATATTTTAATTTTATTTTTAACTTTAAATAAAAAAATGACATTCCATGTCAATCATTCACTCGAACTTCATATAATATTATAATTTTATATTTAAATAATTTTAAACCCAACACTTTTTATTTTTTTTATATACTGATTTATGCTTTTTTTTATTATTATTTTTACGATCATTATATTATTATTATTTTTTTTATTTTTTTTTTTCATTCAAGCGTCTTTCGTAACTCACCCTCTTAAACCAATTATTCTTTAGAATTTTACAATGATTATTCCCGAGATACTTATTCCAAAAGATCACCCAGCCGTAAGTAATAAATAACGAAAAAAAAAAAAAAAAAACTATATATTCGATGAGAAAAGAGAAAAATATAAAAAATAAAAAAACTAGGAAAATAACAAGGAGAAAATAAAGAAAGAAAAATGCTTACATAATAAGCTTTTATAAAAAAAAAATGAGTAAAAAAGGCTAATACATTTTTTGTGCGAAATTTAAAAAATTATTATTTGAAAAAGTTTACTTAAAATATGACGTGTATTAATTTTATAAAATTATTAAATTTATCTAGTATGTATAAATTGTTGCTATTTATATAGATAATTTATAAAAGTAAATTTTTTTTTAAATGATAAAATCATAATGCTTGTTCAGCATGTCAATACCACATTATTCATCAAAAATTTGAATTGAAAATTAAATTATGATGCTCTGGCATCTGTGAACACAATGTCAGTAACTTGAATTCTCAGTTTTGAAAATTTAACATCACAGCTATCGTGAAAGCAACATAATGAGCGATCGTGCTAGTTCAACGAGGGATGAAATGATCAACAGGGTGCGTCCAACGGTGCATAATATTAGCTCTTCGATAATTTCATAGCTCGATGATTTTTGCACTTTATTTTCACAAATTCCAATTATTCAATCTTTATTTATTTATAATTTTTTTTTTTTCAATTTTTATATTTTCTTTTTCAATACAATCTACTTCGAAAAATAAATTTACTATTCAATGATTTATTGAGTTATTTCATCAAGCATTAAGAATCTTTTTTTGAGATTAAAAATATTATTAGTTAAAAAATAAAAACTTTCAATGAATGAACAAAATTTTAATTGGATCTTTTTTTTTTAATTGAATTTTTATTGTTAATTTTTGATTTATAAAATAATGGTTGAACTTTTTTTTATTAAATATTAATTTTTGTAACATTTTTCAAGTATTCAATTTTAATAATTAAACTAAATGTTAAATAAATATTTAAAAAAATTGTATACTTACCTATTTTAACAGTTTAAAAATATTAATTACGAGCACATTAGCGCGCTACGCGCGCCTGTATCTGTACCTTCTAAAAGGTTCATTTTTCATTGATTTTATAAACACAAGTATTATCATAAAAAAAAAAAAAAAAAAGAATGAATAAATTGACGAAAAATTTTTTTAATTTATTTATTTACACATACTTAAATCACACATAATTCACACGTAATTTTTAGTCTACTAACATCAAGATTGAATGTTTACTGAAAAAGTTGTGCAACCTTTATATCTTAATTTAAAAAAAAAAAATAAAAAAAGGAAAAAACTTTTTTTTTTTCAAATTTATATTTCCCCACATAACAATCACATAATTCGCACAAAATTTTAAGCCCAATTGCATCAAGATCTAATAATTATTAAAAAAGTTGTGCTAGCTTAATACGCCAATTTTTAAAGAAAATGTAAAAAATAAAAAAAAAATTTTCTTTCAAATTTATTTCTTCACACATAAAAAACACATAATTCGCGCAAAATTATGAGCCCAAGTGCATTGAGATCTGATGATTATTGAGAAAGTTGTGCTAGCTTAATATGTGAATTTTAAAAAAAAATGTAAAAAATAAAAAAAAAATTTTTTTTCACATTTATTCTTTTACACATAAAAAACACATAATTCGCACAAAATTTTGAGCCCAATTGCATCAAGATCTAATAATTATTAAAAAAGTTGTGCTAGCTCAATAAGTCAATTTTAAAAAAAAATATAAAAAATATTTTAAAAAATTTTGTTTTTGAATTATTTCTTCACACATAAAAAACACATAATTCGCGCAAAATTTTGAGCCCAAGTGCATTTAGATCCGATGATTATTGAGAAAGTTATGCTAGCTTAATTTGTCAATTTTAAAAAAAAATATAAAAAATATTTAAAAAAATTTGGTTTACTCGCTCTTTTTTTTTTGTTTTTTCGTTGCTAACGAAATAAATAAAAAAATAATAGAAAAAGGCAAACAGAAAGAAATTCGTATGAGAGTAAGTGAGAAAAAAACAATGACCAATCAAATGTCCGGAAGACCGATGATGTTGGTCCTTTTTATATTAGGATTAATTTTCTTTTTTTACAACTTTTCACTCATTAAAAATTTTTGAAAGTTTTTTTATTTATTCAAAATGTCTTCTTTTTTTTCTATATCATAACCAATGAGAAAAATTTTCTTAAATAAAAAAAATAGTGTATTATACCGTGGACAATATTTCTTGTACTCACTATATTTTTACAAGTTGCCTACTCACTTGGCTTGACAAGCACTTGTCGAGTATTATTACACATCATATAAAACACACTCGACCTCATGACTACATACTTTCTCTCTTGTTTTATTTTATATATATTTATTTTTCTATTTTTTTTTCTCTTCCATACAACTTGTGAGTCTTAAATAAATTAACAGAGTACTTTTGTATTTTTTATTTTTCCAAATTTCGAATTATATTGTGTACATGGTTTTTAGCATCACTATATGTATAAAACCAAACCAAAAAAGACACAATTAAACTTTGTCAAAAGTGGCCAGAGGGAAATGAACAGAATTAGATTTTATTTTTACAATTTGAATTTCGAATTTAAAGGGTTCAAAAAAAAACCGATTACACTTGAAATATTTGTATATCCAATGAAGACCAACTTTAGTCAATTTAAAAGTTACAACCAGGGAAATTCTTAGACCAAAACGATCAGAGACTCATGCACTCGTGGGAACTTATAGATGTTTTTTTTTTTTTCTTCATTTTTTATTTTATATATTTTCTCTCTTGACTTTACGATTTTTTCAAGATTAGGATTTATTTTAATCCTCAAGGATTCAACAGAAGTACCAAGTACTTTTTTATTTTACCTTTTATTATATATAACTCGTCATTCACTTTATTTTTTTTTTTTTCATTTTAACTTTTTCATCTTGTTCATCTCATTTTGTATTTCGCTTATCCTCACTGGTGTTTTTTTTTTTATTTTTTTTTCCATTAGTCTCTGTTATGCTATAATTGTCTGATTATTTTTTCATTTCATCACAATTTTATTTTTAATCTTTATTTTCTCGCTACTTTGTAATATGTCATTTTTTATTTTTTGACTCCTTGGAGACACTCTCATGGCTTTTAAATCAATTGATGCAACTACTACCTGACACTTTCTTTATGTTTTGTATAAGCAATAAATGTTGGATAAAATTGTGCTACACAAAAAGTGTCCTTTGATGATTGAAATGAATTTCATTTGCTTTTACACTCTGTTAAATTTCTTAAAGAACACTGTATTGAAATGAAATTTATAAAATCATTTATCAAAAGATTATTATGAACTCTTCCAAGTAAATTATATTATATCATTTTCAAAATATAATAATAATTTTCATCACTCAATTTTAAGCTCTAATTTTTAATTTTTTTTTTCTAATTTAATTTTCAAATTATTATTATTATTATCCACCTAAATGACATAAATTAAATTTTTCTTTTCAATTATAAATATCATTCAATTTATAAAAGTGACATATTAATATTATTCGAATAAAAAAAATAAAATCAAAAACATTTATAAAAATAAAAATGAAAAAATAAAATGAAAAAAAATTGATTGTTTTTAAATAAAGTTCTGGAAAAGAGTGACGAGAATGTCAGAGAAGTAAAAAAAAAAAAATATAAAGCTAAAAAACTATTTTTAAAACAAATAATAAAAAACGTTAAAAAAGAAAATTGTGGAAAAACAAGTCAAAGTGGAAAAGCCAGGCCATCGGCCACGAATGCAGCGTCACCTTCATGCAAATTTAACTTTTCCTTTTCATGAAAGGAGCAACTGTAATGAAAAGTTGAGGACAAAATAAAAAAAAAAATATATGTATACCAGTAAAAAAATAGAAAATAAAAAAAAAAAACGTGAAACTGTAGTTGAAGGGTGTGGAGTATTGCTGTCTCTGTCGTGTAATTTCTAACTTTAGCTATACATTTATAATTTTTTTTTTTTCTCTGTTGAGGACTTTTTCTCTACAAATTGCTTTGGATTTACTTTTTTACTTTTTTACTATTTAAAACATATACAAAGAATCCTATTTGCCAGTAATACAACTGAAATAAATTATCTTTTATCATTCTTCCATTTATATTAAAAACAAATAAAAGATAAAAAATAATTATTCTAAAATCAAATATTAATTAAATAAATATATTTTTGTTAAAGTAAATTCAAAGTTTATAAATTAAAGCAAGTATATTTATTATTATTATCAAATACAATCTTAATTTATAAATTCAAGTTAAATTTGGCTTGTAGCATTACTTAAATTATACATTATATATAGCCAGTCGAATTATCACGAAAAACCGACATAGGTAAGCGAGTAAGATTGTTGTAAGTAACAGTAGAAAACTGGCATGCAATAATTAATCTGGTAGTGTATAAATATCCTGCGGCTTGAGTAAATTATATATATATACAACAGTAGTAATAGGGTGTCCACCCTTTTGCCAACTCCATCTCACGTATTAATACAAATTCGTTGTTTAAAGCAATCGTGGCCATTTCATATTCTCATGTATATATAACCTCGACAGTCTTACAATCTTGTACTTTGTATACCAACACTAAATATATTAAATCACTTGCGGTTTCAAGAAGGATTTCATATTGTTGTAATTTACATTATGAACACTTTCAATGTGTATCAATATCATCAGCAAAATTACCACTAATTACAACTTGTAATTATATAAATACAAATGAAAAAAAATAATTTAACTTTGATGTGTTTATTTTAAATTAAATTTTAAATTTTTTTGTAATTTTATTTATGTAAATAGACTTGAAAAAAAATTAAATAAATATATTTAAACTTGATCATATTTTAATTATTTTTTTTTATAATTTGAATATATATTTTAACCACTTGGAAAATTATAATTACAATATTTTATATTTTTAATTTAATTTTAAAGTTTATTTTTTTGGCTTGTGGCTGGGAAAAGAAATAAGAAATGTATAAATGGGTGTCTTGAAGAAAATGAAGAGGGATAAAGCCAATGAGACCACCAGGGTAATTAGTATTGAAACTGTAGGTTTATACTAGAGGTTGGCAAGATATGCCAAATGGAATTTCACTGAAAACGACAGCGCATAGCAAAGAAATAGATAAAGATAAAAAAAGAGAGAATATTCTTGGTGTTGTAAGGGATGTCTTCTGGGTATGATTCTCCTTAATGAGCTTCACTAGTAACAACGTCTCTTTTTTTCATTTAACTATTATATAACCTTCATTAGACTACTTAAAAAAAATTTCAAGATAACTTTCAACACTTCAGACACTATCGATAATTTTGAAAAATCATTGAACACTCAACGATGCTTGAAAACAATAAAAAAATAAAAGTAAAAATAATAATAATAATCATTCGACCCTTATTTTCATATTATTATTTGAAAACATAAAAATTTCATTCAATTTTTCATATTTCTTTGTCACCCTTCGTTTTATTTTATTTTTTTTTTATTTCTTTTTTTTTTTACCCTTCTTTGAAGCCACAAAAAAATAATTATTTTTCAAAGTTTAACAAATATGAAATAATATAAATGATGGTTATTATTATTAGTATTATTTTTTTTTATTAATAAAAGTTTTTGAAATATAAAAAAAGAAAAAAAAAAGAAAAGCCTTTGAACATTAATTAATTAATATTTTTAAAAGTTAACACAAAGTAAAGCTTTGTGAATTACGTCATTAAAATATCGCTTGTAAAAATCAATTGAAAAAAATAATAAAATAATTTTCTTTTAACAAATTAAATAATATTTTATTTTGATTAATTGTTCAAAATAAAATATAAATTTTATTTTTCACGCTTAAATAAATATTTTTAATATTATAAATGTAATTTTTTTAACAATTGACTATTTACGAGAAAAAAATTTATTTGCCTGAAAATAAAATAAATCAATTGAACTATTGAAAGCCCTCAATCAATAAATAAATATTATATTATTTCTTGAAATTATTTCAAAGCTGTAAATTGCTCTTCTTTGTATGAAATATTCATTTATTCATTTTTATAAAATTATCCTTTTTTTTTTTTTTCATTTTACTCTAGTTATTTTAACAAAATTTTCTACTATCGTTGTGATATTGTTTCCTCTTTGATATTCTATAAGGCAAATCGCCGTTCTCATTCCCATTGAATACTTTTTTAAACTAAGCCCCATACCCTTTTATTTTGAACTGGCATCAGGCAGAAATTTTGTGGTAGTAGTTCTCTCTCTGTGCTGACGAGGGGTCTATAAATCTGGCGATTGCGTGCACTCGGCATTCAGCCAATAAGTGGTACGTGCAAGGTAGACCGAATCGCGTTAAAATCGTGACACAGGTCCAGTGAACTCAAACCCCTAACGTGCCATACAATTTTGCCCCTTTCATCTCAACCCCCAAAACTAGATTTACTCTAACTCTGTGTGTGTTGCATCATTTTTATTTTTCAATATCAAAATTACACATTCGAGAAAGCACCCGCTAGACAACTCAACTAAGCCAAACTTGCTTCGCGTTAGAATAACAAAAATAAACAAAATATAATGAAAAATCGTTTGAAAAATAATAATACAAGAATATATATAAAAAAAAAAATAAAAATAAAAAATAAAGCTCTAAAGCTTCTGCTGTAATAAAATGAGATTGAAATACATAGATAAGACTGCTGATATGTTGACACACCGTGAAGGGATAAAGTAAAAAAAATATATATAAATAAATTGAGATATAGATATATACATAAAAAAAAATTGCTGATCGATAAATAAATGAAAGAAAAGTGCGATTCATTCTTCCGCGAAAATGGTATTTTCTTGAGCCATTAATATAAATCGACGACAATCTTTTCGACACGAGTCATATAAGAAACACGAGAGCTATTTCATTTTAGCATTTTGAGGGAAAAATGCCAAAAAAAAAAAAAAGCAAATATATTTTAGTGCGTGTGCATTTATACATATATTTGTAATGTATTTAAGTTACATGTTTTGTGAGTGTGCGTGTTATATATACAAAGTATAAGTCGTTCACAAATTGGAAAATATTCTGTCTCATAAAAAATCCTTGAGAAGAGAAAGAAGAAAATAAAAAGAATGAATTTTTTTTTTTTATTATTATTTTTGCAAGAGATGCGGAAATACGTTCAACCCTCCTTGGTGTCTTTGAGTTTCACCATGCTTATATTTTTCTCTTCAAATTGAAAAATATATATGTATATAAATTCTTTGTGCCACTTTTTTTTATTTCATATTTTTCTTTATTTTCTCCTTGTTTGTTTCCGGCCCTGTGAGCAGCATCAAGCTTTCGTGATAATGATGTCCAAATTAAAAAGAAAATATAGCAATAAAAAAACAACAAAAAAAATATCGGGAGAAGGGTTTGGTCTACGCAACAAACTTAAGATGAAAAAAAATTATAATAATAATATAAAGACTTCTTTTGAGGTGATCTGAGCGAAAAATTAAAGAAAAAAAAAATTAAATAAAAAGTAAATTTAGTTGCAGATTTATTTATTCATTTACTTTTATTATTATTATTTTTTAAATATTAAAAAAACGAGATTAATAGACGTGAAAATAGTTGATGATGTTGAAGTTGGATATTCCGGTAAAAGTCTCAATTTCAGGTTTGAAAAGTGAGATTTTAGCTGAAATGAGTTGGGGAGAAATCTGAGAGGCTTCTCGAGGGTCGCATTTACGAAGGGTTGTAAATAAAAGTTTTTTTTTTATTTTAAAAAAAATCAATGGAAAAAGTAAACTGAGTTGTCCCTTCCAAAAATGAGACATCTAATTTTTGCCGCAGGAAATATATATTTTTTCATAAATAATAAACTTTTACAACTTGACAATAAAAAAAAACTATTTATTTATTTATTTATTTATTTTTTTTAAATAATTAATAAACATATTTATTTATTTTCGTATTTTTCATACACTTTTTTAAATTATTATTTTATTTTTTAATCTTGTTGTATTTAGAGCTTTACTAGGTGTTCGTGCTTGCAGACAAAGCACATATGCATACAACAAACTAAAATAAAAAAAAATTTTCAAGCATATTTAAATGGATCTTTAAAAGACGCATAAAACGTATTATTGAAATTTGCATTTTAATAGATCCAGGGATCTCTAGCAGGACAACAACTTCCTGCTCTATCAAATTTCATGAGTGTTTCCATCAGTCTATTCTCTTTATATATATATTGTTTTATCATTTTTTTTTTTTGTACATTGTTTCTTAGCTGGCACGTTGTTTCTCTAAAATCAACTATTGAATTTTTTTTTTCTTTCGTTAATTCATCGAAAGCTGACAATTATAAGCTTAATTTTCAAGACTATTTCCTTTAGTATTAAGCTTTTTTTATTTTATTGAACTATATAAAAGCTCAAATAATATATTGAATAACGTGAATCTTTTTTTAAACAACAAAGGCAATTAAGGTTGTTTGTAAAAGACATCGTCGAACCAATATTTGTAGTTTGACATATCAACTATATTTCATGAAATTTTGTTGCTTCTGTCTCAAAGTTAATTCCGTGCATATACAGACAGACACTAACACATTTAGCAAGCAAGTACAGTACAGCTACATTATATTTGTAAGTCTGTGCGCATCACTTAGTATTAAAACTTGAATAACTTTTAAAATCCGTGGCAATTATTTTTTAAATTATATTCGTTTTTCTTATCTATTTGATAGAAAGTTTTCAGTAGACAACGAACTATATGCTGTTAATTGTAATTCTCGTGTATATCTTTGACATTCATTATCTATAAAAGCAGGCAATTGAAGTCAAGATTAACAAACCATTAAATATTTGTCACATGATTTTTTTCTAACCACACGTTTAATAAACTTGTCGAAAATGCTTAATGTATTTTTAATTTTATATATTTGTTATTTTTTGTTTTAGATATCATGGATGAGAATGCGAGACATGCATATACTTACATCATCGACAATAACATATACAGGTGATGCAAGATTTTCTGTAAAACATCCAGAAGGTAGTGATGAATGGAGATTAACAATAAATTATGTACAACCAAGAGATGCTGGACTATACGAGTGTCAAGTTAACACTGAGCCAAAAATGAAATTGGCATTTGCACTTAGAGTCGAAGGTAATACATAAAACATTTCACATTATATTACAATATATAATAATAATACATTTATTTTTATACAATATCTTAAGTGTTTTATTATTATATTGACGTTTAATGATAAAATATATAAATAAAATTGGATAATCCTGATCAAGCAAACACAAAAAAAGAATACAAAAAAAAAGAAATTTAAACTCTTCGAAATCATATCACGTCAGAATTATGTATTTGCTCTCAAACATATGCACATATATGATTTTATTTTTATATATATTTATGTGTTTTTTATATGTTTATGTAACATTGAGATGGCGGTGACCTCGTGGAGGGACACTGGGTCTTTTTATATATATAAATTTACTAAGTTTTTATGGAGCATATAAAGTGTATTTTTAAAAAATCCCAAAACTTTAACAATTTAAAAAAAAAAAAATAATAACAAATTGATTTGTTTGATAAATAATCAAAGATATTAAATGAAAAAATATTTAAAAAAAAATTATATATATAAAATAGTATAAACAATAGAAAACGTAAATTCAGTTTGAAATCAGTAGTAAAGGTAAAGCATTGGGTAGACATAATGAATTCAGAGATAAATCTTGGATGAGTTGCTTGGTATAATAGTGTCAAGCAATTGAGTATCGTTGTAGTGATTCAATGTGCAATGTGAAACGAGAAAAGGGTTAAATTGAAGAAATAGGGTAGAGAATTAAAACGACTCAAGGGGGTGAGCTTTCAGTAGACTGATTAATTCAACTGTGGTGACGAGTATTCAGTTATATACATTTACTATCAGATGTCTTACTGACTATATCACATTGGCCAACATGCCTTGTGAGTCCCGCTCAAGAAGACAAACTCTCTCTCTCACCCAAACCATCACTTTTCAACCCCTGCCATTCAACCCATTTAAACCTACCTCAATATCTTTTCCTCTTTTTAACTCTTTACTTACTTGACTCTTGTGATCACACCCGAGAGAAGACTATCAATATTTGCGCGTGAAATTTAGCGCGAATTTTATGTTTAGTTGTTGGGTAATCTACTCTCCAAACATTGAACAAGCATTAAAAAATTTAAGAATAAATTTCATTAGCTTTATATCTATAAATTTATCATCATGCTTTTTTTTTCTTTAAAACTATATACAATTTTTAATTCTATTTAATTTTTAAATCTATAACTATTAAATGAAGCTTTAATTCAAATATTTTTTTTTTTTACTTTTCTTTCTGTTTCTGATCTGCTTACACCAGATACTGATCAAGGCATCGACGCAAAGCCCAACGCGATACGCCGGAAGTTCAACTCAGGTTAGAAGTTTTTAAATCATCAATATTATTATTTTTTTTTCTAATTTTATTTTAATAATTATATAGAGCTTTTTTTTTTCATACGAAATATTTATGTGAAATCATTTATTATATTTTATTTTTATATAACAAAATATTATTTAACTTTGGAAAATATATATTACGGTGTTGGATGTCATTATGATCGTCGTCGTTGACAAAGTCGTGGAGTCGTGGCTGGGCTTGCATGAGCGATACGATTTGACAACGTGCAGCATAGTGAAGCTTGGGAAAAGGGTAAAAGAGTAAGAAGGTGACCGATAAATCGTTCTTTGCGGTCATCTAGGAAGATCGATAACTTCCGCTTATGAAAAAAAAGAGGGTATCAGTAGTGTATGATGGTGAAAAAGAGACGCAAGAAAAAAGATATATCGCGCGATCAGTTTGGTGCCGTAAATTTTATGTACGTCACTTTCGTTGTCGTTGTCGTTGTGAATGTATGTATGCAATATAAATGTATATGGTGTATGTGTTTTTAGCCCCAGGAAATACTTCAAGAGCATGATCAAAATTTTATCTCTTTATTTTTTTTTTTTTTTCTTGTCTTTTTCATCATTTTCTAATCTTGTGTTTTTACTTAATATTTTACTTTAAATCATAAAGAAAATATCCTTGAGTTATGTTGCTATGTATACTAAAATTTTCAAAAAATTCGTTCACTCTGTCAAACACTAATATACATCACAGAATATTATAATATGTAACTTTGTGGCTTTATTTCGAGGCAAAGTGACGAACCCACTAAATTTACATTTCTTTGAGGCTTATGTCAATATACAAAAACTTCTTATGACAAAAGATTTAGACGGCTGGTAAAGACGCTATATATAAAACTGTATGAAAAAAAAAAAAGGGTAGACAGGGAAAGGAGAAATATATATATAAAAAGAAATTTAACGATCAAAAAAAAAATAAAAAAGAGACTAAAGTTTGCGGCTTTTCCGCTTGATCTTGTGTGTTGCAGCGGCACAAGCTAAAATCCTTGGTGCTGAAGACGTGTACGTTAAGAAAGGAAGCACCATAAGCCTCACGTGCACTGTAAACGTGCAAAGCACACCACCAAGTAGTGTCACGTGGCATCATGGAAGTTCCATTGTGGATTTCGACAGTCCAAGGTATGTTTTTAGAATATTTAAAATAAAATTTTTTAATAATAATAAGTACGTTTTTATATAAACTTCATTTACATTTATTTATTTGGATAAATTTTTATTTTTAAAAAGGGGTGGTGTATCATTGGAAACAGAAAAAACTGAAAGTGGAACAACAAGTAAACTTTTAGTGACGCAGGCAAGATCTAGTGACAGTGGAAATTATACCTGCATACCAAGTAATGCAAATCCTGCAAGTGTAATGGTTCACGTACTCAATGGCAAGTTAAATTTTTAATGACTTTACAAGTAACCACAATTTCACCTCTCATTATAATCACAAGAATTCTTTTTTTTGTAATTTAAACACACAAATTAAAAGAGATAAAAATTGAGCTTATTACTGACTCATGTGTTAGACAATTAGAATAAATTATCAATTGCCAAATTCAGCATAAATGACTCGTGATAATTTAACCAGATTTTTCATACAAGTACATCATCAATTATTATATTAAAAATGCTTACTTGAATTTATTTTTTCAATTTTAAAATTATTTGGCTTTGTTAAATATTAAATTTAACTATTATTGACTCAATTGGATGAATCATTAATTCACATTTATGGTTGTTTTTGTGCAAATAAAAAAAGCCACGTAATAATGGTATTTATAAAGAAGAAAATAAAAATGATAATAATGAAAATCAATGAATGAGCATGCAATGAAAACGATGTGGTTAACCAAAGCTCCATTGTGTACACACAGTTATTTATGACAGCAAGCTGTAATAAAGTCTAATCCATGACACTGCGTGCAATCATTATATCACCACGCATTTATACATTATTTATTTTATCATTGAAACATAAAAAAATAAAATGAAATGAAAAAAAAAAATTAATAATAATCGTGCAAATATGTGTGCGAGAAAAAAAAATCAAATAAATGATAAAAGACATTCAAGTATGTGAAAATTGTAATCTCGTTAAAACTCCAATAAATTGTACGTGCTGCAGCCACCCTGCATAGTCGATTGACCGCGCCCTTTTTATTTTTTTTTTATTTTTTTATTTATAAAATATTATTATTTTTCTACAGATTTTTCTTTTTGTTTTTCAACAGCAAACAATATAGTCATTGACATCCGCGTAGTGAGCAGGAAGTTTATTGTCAAGTAATTGAAATTTGCGGTCAATTTTAAAGTGTAATCAGCTATGTTTGAAATAACGTTCAATTCAACAAAATGTGGCTACATATTGTAGTGGTAAAAGTAAATTAATTATTCAGACAAACTCAGTTTATATCATTAATTTTCATTTATATATATATATCTAGTCACAATTCACTTGCTTTTTCCCCTCAAAATTTTACCCATAAATACATATATCTATATAAAATAAACATATATTAGTGTTTGCATTAGTGTGTCCACATACACATATATAAAATATCCATGTTTGTCTAACTTTTTTACGTGCACAATTCAATTCACTTCCGTTTCATTTACATTCTCGTATTTTACACAACCAAAACTATTCTATTGCATTATGCTACCACGAACATCCGATATTTTCAAATTCAAAATCACGCACACCTCTACTTTATATATTTCTCTCTTATGTGACAAATCAAATTGTAGTCATTGAAATACCAGCCAACTATAATAATAATAATAATAATATAAAATAAATTCATGGACCAGTGTGTTGTGTATCGCGTTGACCTGTTTATCGATATTTCAAATTTTCAGGGTGACTGGATTTACCAATTGACATTTTCATACTAACGCACAAATTTCGTTGTTGAAATATATATACATATACGGTTTGTGGAAGGTCGAGTATCGTTATTAGGCAGATTATATTTTAGGTATATTTATATGTCACGATAGAGTGAGACACAGATAATTAACGATAGTGATTATATGCTCATGTTGGTATATATATATAGAGACTATTTTGAAGTGATCGTTTTGCTAACGAGATACTAAATTATCCATGACGTTCAGGGCGTTTGCTAATAGATCAAAAGCTATCATGCAATGCTTTTTAGATGCAGACAAACACAAGTCGACTATATAGACATGAATTAAATAAATATATATTGTTTATTATTGACAACTGACTGTGTGTGTGTGCTGTCAGAATCAAAAGCAACTTGTTAATTTGTAAAACAAGAAGTAACAAGTTAATGAGCCTCAGGTGCTGTTGCTGTTGTTGTTGTTGTTGTTATTGTTATTGTTGGCTCACGTTGAAAATAATTATCAAAGTTTATAATGAAATTTTAGAAATTATATTTTTTACCAAAACAAATTTAATGTACAATTATTGATTATAGAATATATGAAATACAATATGTACTATTAAAATAACAATAGATGTTTTTTTTTAAATGTTGAAAATTTTTAATTAAAAAAAAAAATTTCATGATGATTACAGGTGAACATCCAGCGGCAATGCAACATGGAGGCAGCTGTGGTGTTACACCAAAAATATTAATGGCAATTATAACTCTACTCATTGCTAATTTGCTTAGATGAGCTAACATATTGGAGACATAAAAGGCCTAATTATTTACCATCAAAGTACGGTTCTAAACAACCCATAAAATCATAAATAAATTTTTTTTTTTCTAATATTTCAAAAGGTATTAAAATGCAAGAAAAAAATAATAAATAAATCACTGATTTATTGCATCGATATATAAAAAAAATTAAAACAATCGATTAATAATATTATTGAACTGAAAAAGGGAAATAAATTGTATGTTTTTTTTTGTTTTTTAATTAAATTGATGAATGAAAAAATAAATATAGTTATTCAACATTGAAACTAGATAAACATACTGCAACGAGTATCAAAAGGTGTCAAAGTCTTGAGATAAATATATACCTTGATGATAAATTTGACAATGTATATGTAAAGAAACATCAAAATAAATGGTACGTGAGTTTATGATAAAATTATCAGTAGAATAATTAAATTAATTTGTGATGTACAGTATAATTATATTGTATTTTAATTGAGAGCAAATGAAATGTGATTGGTCGGTGTGTGTGTGAGTGTGAAAATATAAATAATGAAATTAAATATAGTATATATATATAAATATTTAAATCAACAGAAATGGGCCAAGTTGTGGTTAAAGGTAAAATCCATCAACTGTTGACGAGACAAATTATGAAAATAACATTTGTCAAAAAAAAAAAAAAATACAAATTAATCGTAAAAATATTTCTTCAAATATACAACGAGATGCTGAATTTCAGTAAGTTTTAAATATTCTGATATAAAAATTCACACACTTTTTACATTCCAGATATTTACTGGTTAAAAGAGAAAAAAAAAAACGTAAACTTTTGCTGTAAAAAAATAAATAAATAAATGAAAAAAAAAAAGATTAAATAAATACATTTATAAGGACAAGTTATGAAGAGAAAAAGCACGAGGGAATAAAAGTATAGCTGTGCGATAATAAAAAGTTATCTACTGAGCGTGGAGACTATCCACATCTTCATTATATCCCACTATTTTCATTATACTTATAAAAAATTTTTTTAGATATTTTTTAATTTTACTTTCGTTATTATAAATTTTTTTTTTTTTGATAATTATATTTTTAGCTAAATTTTCTTAGTTTTTTTTTTCAACAAAATCAAAATTTCAGATCGCTGCTCAATTATGAGATTTGTTTTTAATTAATAATAAAAGCATACAATCAAATTTTTTAAAATATTTTTTCTACTTTAATCATTTTCAAGTGGCATTAAATATAAATTCTATCTGCTGTAAAACGAAAATTAAACAAACAAACTAGAGCATGTATAATAAATAATTATAAATGAAAATTTGAATAATTATTTATTCATTATTAATTGAAATAATAAATAAATAAATGAAATATTACCACGAGTTGATATTTCAGTAATGTAAACAAAAATAAAAAAAAGCTCGTTATCATTATTATAGTTTAAAATTAATTTATTATTCAAATATTGAAGATACAATTACACGAGCAACAACAAGAAAATACAAACAACATAAATTATTAAAATTTAAAAAATAAAAAATTATATATTAATAACAACAGCCATTATTTACCGATATTTAATAGCCAAATATTTATAAAAATAGCTCGTTAATTTGACGAATGAAAAAATATAAAATAAACAAATTAATTAATTAATTAATATTGCTAAAAAATAAATGCAATATTGTTAATAATTATTGGCTGTTTAAAATTTAAAAAATTAAAAAAAAAAAAAAACATTAACACGTTACTTTTAGAATGTATAGATTTTTTATAAATATAAAATGAAATTTAAAAAATAAAAAAATTTACGCACTTTGACGAGCTGACATTTGAAGACCGGTAAAGTTTAAAGATGAAAATATATATATAATATAAATAAATATATATATAAAATAAAAAATAAAAAGTGAGCGGCGATTCTAATCAAATTAAATTTATAAAAATATTATTTAATTCCATATAGTTTATAAATATGATGTAAATCAACGTGAGGCGGTGTAATTAATAATTTTTAAAAAAACATTTGACAACTAACACATATTAATTTTGACAGATTTAAAAAACAATAAAATTATTTATTATTTATAAAAAGAAAATAGATAAAAATAATATTAAAACGCGGGATAATAAATTTCAATTTTATTATATTTTTAATTTAAAAATAAAGTCAATCTTTTCGTTTATTATTATTTTTAACTTGATGACAAAATAACAAGACATCTACTGACATTAATGGCATTCAATTGATCAAAATCCCAGCAAATAAGAAAATAACAAAAATAAAAAAAAAAAAAAGAGACTGAGCTGATGATGAAGCCAAGAAAATATATAGGGAAAATGAAAATGCGTTATCATAAATTTAACCCGTGTCACGTTTTATATAGAATAAAATTTATTTCGCATTGTAAATAAACGTTCATACCAATAATTGTATGTCATGTTGTAGGAAAATAATAAAGCAAAAAGAAAAAAAAAAAAAAAATACAAATAAATAATAACAATATTTAAATAATGCCATTGTAAGAATGAGTGCAACGGTGAGATGACAGAAAACAAACCACTGTAATGTATAAAAAAAATATCCCTTGACGTGACACCACTGTTTAAATAAATGTAATGATTATGAAGATGTAAAAAAAAAACTGAAATAAGAGAAAACAACTTGTCGTTTTTTTTTTTTCGACACTAACCTTTAGTAAAATATAATAGCCACTTTTTTTATTTAATTTTTTTTAAATTCTTCATTTTTTACTTTTAGATATATATACTATCCTGGAAATTAAATGAAAACCTTTCGTCTCCAAGTGGAAAAACGAGGAAAAAAACGAAAAAGTCAAGAAAGAGAAAGGTAGCGTGTGGAAGTAAAAATAAAAAAATAAAAAAAGCACAACCCGCAGAGATGGACAGGAAAAAAGAGAGTGCAAGTGGGGAGAGGGACTGAGTGCGAAAGAATTAATTTAATTGCTCATCGTGGTATGTAATTATGAAGCTCCACCAGCTGGAACAGTGAGACAGAAAAAAAAAAAAAAAATTGAGTGAGTTGATGCTGCTTGGAGTTTTCATCATGGCCGCACGTCCAAGATATTTCTCTCTTGTATTTTTATCATACTACTAATTATCTTCGCTCTGAATATCATGCTAAAATAAATTTTAAAATAATTAATGTCGTCTTTTTTGTTACAAAATATTTAACTCAATTTTCACACAACAAAAATACAAAATTTAATTATTAAAATTAATATTAACTGAAAAAAAAAAAAAAAACGAAATATTGACAGATAAAAATTGTTGAGCTTTTTTTATTACAACGACGAGCTTTATTCAACTCATTCCAATGTAAAATATCAGTCGTCTATCTAGTTTTGTTTGTCGATATTTTATCAGTTTAATTGTTTTTCGATAGGTGAAAGCTGTTCAAACTGATACTGACCCTATTCGTTATGTTTGAAATTGAATTGCGCCAACAGAAAAGATGGTAAACACTTTTCATCACCAAAAACTATTAAAACACATATGTAATTATTTACTTTTCATACAATTTACATATATGTATTTTTTTTTTTTCTATTAAATTATTCACTTTTATAAATACAGTAATTTTGTTAACCGTTGTTTATTTGACTGTCGGCTACTGATTCAAAGTGAAGGTACCTGAAAAAAAAAATGTGTTGGATGGTTGACTTTTTAGATTAATTGGACGGTTAACAGTTGGATTTTTTTTTTATTTCATTTCATTTATTTATTTAGTTTTTATTTTTTTACAGGGGTTGAAACATGCTGATGGACATTGTAGGCCGTGTTCAATAGCCAAAATATAGATGCCTCTCTAGAGCTTTTTTCATATATATAAGCATTTTTTTATTATTTTATTTATGTTTTTTTGTTTCATCCAACAAACTGTCTATTGATGTTGGAAATAAAAATAAATGCGCGCATAAAACTGGTAAATACATTTGACAATCATGATGCGTCATTTTATATCGAATAAACCATGTGTACATCAATATTTTTTTTTACATTTTTTGACGGATTATTGTTACACAGATTTCTTTTTTAATATTTTCTTTTTTTTTTTTTTTTGTAGCCACATTGCGACCTGTTTATGTCAAGCGTTTGATACAAAACTAAGCTTCAATTTTGGCTGTAGAATTGTAAAGTTTTGGTAAACTAGCCGTGATGGTGAGGGAGGGTGTATTATATAGAAAGATAAAATTTATAGTTGGACACATTGCAATTCAACCAATGTGTCCCACAAGAGTGCATCCAGGGGACAATGCAGTTTTCCAATTTTCACCCAAAACTCTACTATGTATAAAAATATATATAGTACAAAATCCCCTGGTCAGTTCAATTGCCATCCTTTAAATTTTATATATATAAATAAATATACCAACAGTTTTGCAAGCAATCATAAACCACGTTGATTCACGAGACCATAACACCTAAATTTAGTATTATTTTATATACCACCTATATGTATTAAACCCTACTCATGAACACAACCACAACATCAAAAAAAAAAATTTATTATTAGTATAATAATTTAAGCATTATAATATGACACTTGATTTCCCAAATGTTACAATATTATTATCGATATTAAATAATTATTATTCGTAAAATAATTTCATCAGTTTGCAGAAATTTATGATTTTTATGTTTTTCATATAAAAGTTGAAGGTACAAAAAAGAAATTAATTATTATCACGAGTTGATATTTCATTAATGTAAACAAAAAAGCTCGTTATTATTGTTATAGTTTGAAATTAATTTATTATTCAAATATTGAAGATACAATTACACGAGCAACAATAAGAAAATACAAACAACATAAATTATTAAAATTTAAAAAATAAAAAATTATATATTAATAACAACAGCCATTATTTACCGATATTTAATAGCCAAATATTTATAAAAATAGCTCGTTAATTTGACGATTGAAAAAATATAAAATAAACAAATTAATTAATTAATTAATATTGCTAAAAAATAAATGCAATATTGTTAATAATTATTGGCTGTTTAAAATTTAAAAAATTAAAAAAAAAAAAAAAACATTAACACGTTACTTTTAGAATGTATAGATTTTTTATAAATATAAAATGAAATTTAAAAAACAAAAAAATTTACACACTTTGACGAGCTGACATTTGAAGATTGTTTCCAGTTTAAAGATAAAAGTACATATAACCTATATAAAAAAAAAATAAAATTGATATAAAAAAATAATCGTCGATTAAATTAAAATGAAATTTACAAATACTATTTTCATATTTCATAAAAAAGTATAAAATAAATATTAAAATTATTAACTCAATTATCTAATTTTTATATATCCACTTTTTTAAATGTACGTGGTTTGAAAAAGCAGAAAAAAAAAAATTCATAAAACATTGAAAATAAATTCAGTTAGTATTATTTTATTTTTCAAATTATTTTTTATTATTATATAAAATTTTTACGTATGCGGGTTGAGCATGCGTATGCACAACGAGCCATGAATATTTCACAAGCTTGTTGAAAGACGAAAGAAGGTGAAATGAAAAAAAAAAAAAATTACATAATACATAAAAAAGTTAAAAATAAAGAAAAGCTATACACAATTTTTTTAAAAAGGATTTTTTATTTTTTTCTAGCAAGTATGTAAGTGAGCGACAGTGGGACGATTTAATATAGCCGGAAACTCACCCCATCATTTTACTTCCGAGTCTGTCCTTATGAATACTATTATGTATAACTTACCAGCAGCATAGAAGAGAACAAAAAAAATGAAAAAAAAAAGCTCTCTCGTTGGCCTCACACAAAATTCAGGCTACCGAGACACTGCGTTAAATTCATCTATTAACATTTATGTAAAATGAGAAAGTGAGCATCAAATAACGGCCACTTTATAGTTTTGTTTAAAAGTCAACTATAATTTTTTTTCATTATATTAAGACACTATATAAGTTTTCTTTGATTTAATTAAAACTTATTTTGTCAGAAACTTATATTTTTAAATATTCATGAGAATAAAATTTTTTACTTATAATTTATGATGGTTTATAAAAATGAGTTTTTGATACAAGTGAAATTTAACATGTCATTTCGTTGGGTTATGAAAGTGATAGAACGGATACAGTGTTAAAGTGATGCTGATATTTATTTTCGGTAAATCAAAATATATCCTATTGAATACATGATTTTATATTTCAAAAAAACGATAAAATTTTTATGACATAAAGTCACAAAAAATGTCATATTCAGAGTTTCAGACTGAGTGAAATCACTTGAAATTTATATGTCCCCAAAAGAATTTGTCAAAGATTTTGTAAATTTTGTTAAAACTACTTGACACAAATAAACTTTATACAAGATATTAAATAAAAGAAACACTTCAAGACCAACGAAATGATATTAAAATAAATTTTACATAAAATCTCAGTATCACTTACTTCATAATGATAATTAAATTATTAATTTATATTTTAATTTATTCTTGACAGACAGGTGTTGAAAAAAAAAAAAGAAACTTTCAAGTTAATAAAATAAAAGTCCATTTAATATAATATTAAAGTTGAAAGACATAAATAAGCAGAGACAATAAAATTATTAAAAATAAATTAAGAATAAAGAGATAGATAAAATGAAAAAGTAAGCAGATTAAAGTTATACTTTGTCGATGTGACGTAAAATTGCTTTTCACGAAGAAATTCTTTGATGTTTTACCAATGAAAACCACTTTGATCTCAATAAATCTCTTTTAGTACCTCAGATTTACAAAAATACTTATAAATATAATCAAAAGAAAAGCAAAAAAATACAAAATATAATTATTAAAATAAAAAAAACTATTATTTTCAATGGCACAAGCAATTATTATTATTTTTTTACTTTACTCATCAAAATTTATGTATATCAAAAGAATTTTTTTCTTTTTATTATTATCATTTAAATATTACATTATGAACTACTACTTAAATACATACATAAAAATATTTACCTCATCTATACTATATTTTTTTTCAAACACATTTTTATACCTCAATTTACACTGGAATTTTTTCCCGGGCTTTACACTAATTATCTTATGTTTCTCTTATTTTAATTATCATTTTAATGATGGTTTATCAATATTGATCTTAATTATTTTTAAAACTAGTTATTATTATTATATTTTTGTGTATAAATAAATATAAAAATACTGCAGACAAGTTGTGATATCAATGCTGATAAGCTTGGTCGAGCATGAAAAATCCAACGAACGGTAATAGGATAAAAAAATGATGGTTTATTCCACCTCCCGATGAAACGTAACCTGCATCTCGTTGCATTGCCTCTGTGTGTTCTCCTGTAACAAACACAAAAAAATACGTTATCAAATATAAATAAAATCATATTTATTTATATATTTTTTTTTTTTTTAAATATGAAAATTATTAAAACGATGGACAGAAATTCTGTCGACTGAAAAATTCGCTTTGATCGAATGAATTTTTTTTAAAAATATATTTTCTGTAAAAATAACGATAAAAAAAATTATAGGCAATTAGTTTGTAGTAAATATTTGCTAGAACAATTTTTAATTTATTTTATGGAATTTAATTATTTTTATAAATAAAAATAGGATATTAAAAAAAAAAAAAATTAATAAAAATAAAGTTTGTTAAATCAACCATATTCAATGTAATTGTAAATTAAACTATTTATCATACAGGAAGAGCTAAAAAATAAAATTTCAGGATATAAATATTTAATATTTGATCCATGAAAATATAATATTTATTTTTTTGTTGACTATAAAATTTGATTTAATGAAATGAATATTTTAAAAAAAGAAAAACGACGTATATTCTATGAAATTAATTATAAAAAATTGATATATTATTTTTAAGAACAATTTTTAATTTACTTCATGGAATTTGGATGTTGAAAAAAATAAAATTAATAAATAGAGATGTAAAAAAATATGATAAAGATAATATTGATTTAAAAATAATGTTGAAAGTCTTTAGTGGAGGTTGCGAATCTATATTGTGTACCTCTGGGAAAAGACAAGAATCACAATAGAATTTGTAGTCGATCGAGTCGATCGAGCTTCCATAAACCCAATGGGACAGTGGTCAGAGAAAATAGAAATACCAGTTGAAAATGAAATCACAAACTGAGTTCCAGTTTGTTGCAATTTTCACAATGTTCTATTTCTGAAAATCCTAGTCAATTGCAATTGGCATTAAATTTTTTCTCGGTACAATATCGATAGTAATATAAAAAAAAATACATACATTGTATATAGAAAAAAAACTATAATTATAATATATTGATTAATTTTATAATAAAATATATTATTAATCAAAATGACAACAGTAAAAAACATTTTATATAAAACTGCGTCTTGCACAATACAAATAAATAAATTGAGCACTAAACCAGAGGCACAGTAGTAAAAGTTTTTCACTATTCTTGCCAACGCTTTCATGTATAACGATATTTTTACTAACACACAAATTGTAAAGAAAGAAAGAGACTCGGAGGTTGGCTTTGGCAAAAAAAATGCCCATGGAAGGAGTGAAAAAATATGCCGACTTTAAGAGGATGAAGGAGGTTGATAAAAGAGCCACCCCAAAGCCAACGAGATAACGAGACTGAAAAAAAAAAAAAAATGAATATATACGTGAAAGAATGAGAAAAAAAAAAAATAATATATATAAATTTAGCTGAAGCAAAAAAAAAATAAGAAAAATAATAATTTTTCTTATGGACAATTAGTAAAATTGAATTTTTTAAATCTTTTTATACAATTAACTTTTGCAATTAATATAATTTATAAAAAAATTTTATCTTGAATCAAATGATGATGAAGAAAGACACAACTTGAGATATTTTTTTCTTTGCAAAGATTTGAATTGCGAAGAAAGTATAGAAATTACATGGAAAATATAAAAAAGAGGTAAAAGAAAATGATGGAACCAACTGGCTGAGAAAAAAAAAGAGGGATGAGGCCAAGAGTCTCCTGTAAGTTTTGATATATGCGCAGACATTATTTATGATCGCATAAGAATTAGCCTCGTCGGGGCAAACTACGCCAGTTTAAGTAAAAAAAATGAACAAAAAAAAAATGACTATGAACTGTTTGAGGAAGGTACAAAGTTTTTGTGTTAGTGACGTGACTTGAAGCTAACTAAAATGGCTCCAACATGTCGGTTAATCCTCCCAAATGATACGTAAAGATTTATACAATTGATAATAAAAAAAAAAACTATAAATAATAATTTCTTCAAGTTGGTAAGGAGATAAAGAAAAATATTCTATCAAAAAAAAATACGAGCAATTTAAAGATGACAAAGTGTAATATTCCAAGGGAGAAATATAAATTGAAACCGATAAATTTGAAAAAAACTTAATAATTTACACATTTTTCTGTCTCAATTCCCATATCCAATACAATTTTTGATGATTTTAATATTTTTTTTATTTTACATTATATATCCTTTCGAAGAATCGAAATAAAAAAAAAGTCAAAATTATATTATTTTCAGTTGAAATAAAAAAACAAAAAAAAATACTGTCAAAGTATGTAAAACCACAAGTAAATTTAGAATCTGTAAAAAAGTACAAATCGAGTCGTTGAAATTGTGATTTATATTATTTAGTTATAGCATGAACATTTACGTATAAAGGAGTAACAAGAGACACATTGATAAAAATAAAGATAAAAAATAGAAAACATGGAAAAAATGTAAGGTCGTTTTTTTTTTTTCTTTCAACTGGAGCCCACCATGCAATAACTTTGGAAAAGAAAATTCACGATAATAGAGACCACCCTGTGAAACTACCAATGCAAGTGTGCTTGCTACATTTATTTTTTTTTTTTTGCAAGAATAACCAATCCTTTTCCTTTATAGTTGTTCACACAAAACCTTGGATAATAGTATGGAGAATATTATATATATAAAATTGCATAGTTGTAGTAGTTACGTACAATATACAACGACCTTATTTTAAGAGGATCAACTAGACAAATAGCTTTAGCGTGATATACAGTCATTTCCTTAAAACCTAGGTGGTTATTTTCTTGAAATCCTACTTATAAGATACCCTAAATTAGCCTTATTTTATGCCTAATCGTGTGCTCATTTTTTTAATTTGCAAAGCTATTAAAAAGACCAATTTTATATTCACTTAAACAAGTACATTTATTTGAATATAACAAATTAATTTGTTTTTTTTTTTAAAAGATAATATTTAATTTATGACTTGTATTTACCAAGATTTACAATGAGGGCAACTGTATCGGCACGTCCCTCAGTTGGCCGACAAGTATATTTGCCAATATCATCCTTTGTTACTGAAGCCAATGTTGCTTCTGATATCGTTCGACCCGCATCTCTTTCTGTTTCTATGATTATACCACCTCTACCTGCCTAAAAATCAATTTGAAAAAAAAATTAAATCAATAAACAAGTATTTTTTCAATTGAAAAATATATATTTTAATCAAGCCAAATTATTAAATATAATTATTTAAATTTAATGACTTTTTTGTGCGTGGAAAAATTAAAAATACAACTTGACGTCTGACACTGATTGACTCGTACTACTGAAATATTTTTAAAAATTCATTTGACTAAGTTCTAGATGTAATTTATAATTAATTTAAATATAATTTAAATTTATACGTTCAAATAAACTTGAATCTTTTTGTTTTAGCTTATATTTTTCTCCTTGAATTGTATCCAAGTGAAAATAAAAATAAAAAAAATAGTGCCAATATTTTTATTGCACCTTTTGAAGCACTGTACTTGTCTCGAATGAACATACAAAACAGTTAACATTATCTATTTTCTTAGTGATGTAATAAAATGCAAAAAAGGATAATGTTCATGGGAATAAAATTGAAGTATAAATGAGACAATCAAGTCAAGTTATTCTCAAGTATAATGAGATAGAAAATAATGAAAAAAGATATAAAAAATTTGAGTACAAATATAGTTTGATTTTCATCAGTCAAATTTAAAATTACCTGGAATGTCAGGAGTTTGTTATCTCGAAGCCATTGTACACCTCTGATAGGGCGGGTTTGATATGGTGATGTTATGACACATCTAAGGGTTATCGTTGAACCTGATGGGACACGTTGCTCTCTAGGTCCCATTATTGCTGCTACTGGTGCTGTACTTTCATAACCTAATTAATAAATAAATAACAATTATTATTAAACTCGTAAAAAAGATAAATGTAATTAAAGCTTGAATGAGTCATTTAATTATTTTTACATATGAAAAAATTTAAAATGTTTATTTTTAAATTTTATTCGTATATCTAGTAATTAAGTTTGTAATAAGTTATCAAAATTTTCATTAGTGAATTTATAAATCATTTTAAATCGAGGGTCTGTTCACGTTTACTTATCCAATCCTATTAAGTCATAATTATGGCACAGTGGATTTTGGTTAATTATTGCACGACTAATCTAGACTCCAGAGAGAGAGAGACAAAAATTTACACCTTGGTCAAATAATTTACGTCTCTAAAATCTAAATCAATTTTGTTTATGTAAAAAATTCATTTATTTATTAAACCAAGTTATTATATTATGTTAATTATATTTTTTAATTATTTAAAGATATAAGAAAAAAAATATAAAATAGTTAGTCTTAATTAGACTAGTATATTTAATATTATTTTAGAGTGTAGAAAAAATTATTTTTTTTTTGTTTTTTTACAAGCAAGAAAAGGCACATGACAACTGTGGATTTAAGATAATCCTATTGGACTTAAATTAATCCAGTGGGAACTGCATTTTGCAGTGGTGTAATATTATGTTTTGTCATTATGACTGTATGCATTATTACTAGCGTTTGTAAAGGATAAAAATTTATTTCACGAGATGTGTTGTATTATAAAAAATGAGATGAAAAAATATATATTCTACATTCTCTACTCGACCTAGTGCAAGTTTTTTTATTTATTATTTTTTATATTTTTTGTCACCCAAGTCCCTTGGAGTGTCGCATTTAACTTTGAGTTTAATCGAAAAAACCACCAGAGCCAAAGGACTCATAAAAAAGATCATCCCCTCAGCTTATTATATAAGTTTTATTAGAAACTGTGCGAGTTTACTTCAAAGTTTACTTCTCGATAAACTCAACCAAAGTAAATAAAATTGTATATGTTAATTAAAGCCTTTTTTATATGTATTAATATTTTTCGCTTTTTAAATAACTAGAAAAAAAAAGTTTTTATAAAAAATGTTTTTTTTTTTAGTTTATATTTTATGAGAAACTTTGACAAAAGATTTTTATTTTATTTTTCTTCACCCTGGGTCTTGTCTAATGGAGGAAAAAAAATAAGAAAAAAAAAAAATGAAGAGGCTAAGGGTAAAATTTCAAGTACAGAAAAGGACTTTTCATCTTTATTTTTCAAGAAAAAAACAATGATAAAAATAAAATACATAAAAGTAATACTAATAAAAGACGAGTGAGAAATAAAACGATGGAAAATAAATGAGACACACTACGCGTCAAGTACAGAGCTTTTGGATGTATTGTCAGTTACCCTCTTTAACAATCTTTTTACCCTATTTTCAAGTCTCAGAGGTGATCGATGATATGACGATTCGAGTGGCCAAATAAAGACTTCTAAAAGTTGCTTTCGATTATTTGATTTTTTGGTTTATTTTTTTCTCTAACTTGCTTACCCTCTTATCAACACATTTATTTAATTTCTCATTTTTCTAGTATGTATTTTATCTTGATAGCCCTATTACACTATAACTTATTTTCTTTTTTATATTAATGTTTTTTTTTTCCTCTATTTTATGTATCTACTTACTGATTTTTGTCTGTTGGGAATGCGGTGTATCATATCCATCTGGCATGTCAGGATCTAAAAAGAAAAAATTATATTAAAAATTTTTTATGAAATTAATCTACTATAATGTTATTATTTTTAAATAATTGAAAGATAAAATTTAAAATACAGGCAAAGTGAAATTTTAAATAGTAAAAAATATATAAATTGGATTAAAAATAAAAATAATTTAGATATAATTTGTATTTTTTTTTCTACCAATTATGTATAGTGTTAATAAAATTGAATTAAAATTTAAACAGATAGAAATTAAATATTAGAATCATCATAATATCAAGTATTAACGAGCTCAAATTTTAATAATCGTAAACTAAAAAAAGCCATTAACAATAAAATACTATAATAAATTTATAAAATAATATTAATATAATATGAAATACTATTTTTATACGATAAAATGCTCATTCACTTTTAACCATATCAAAGATATTTTAACATAATAAAATAATTCAAAGCTAAATAACTAATCAATTTCGACATAAATATCTATTTTATCTTTTTTTTTTATTTTTATTATTTATTCTACAAACATTGCTATATTTATTATTTTATAGGTCGTTAATCTTGTTTATACTATCAGTCATTTGGTAAAACTAAATTTGGATATTTTTCATAACAGTTACTCAATATAGATGAGAATAATTTTGTGAATGATGATAATGGGCTTCTGATGTTACCGCACTAACAATATTATTTTACAGATAATTATATGAATAATAATAGTTAATAAATTTATGTGCATAAACAAAAAGAAAATAAATTACCTCGAACTAAAAGACGTACTGTGTACATAATCTTTGGCTCGGTATTGACCTGACACTCGTAATTGCCAGAATCAGATTTTTTTGAATCCTCGAGTTTCAATGTCCATGCATCACTACCAGGCATATGTTCTGGTGAAAATCTTGAGTCTGAACTAAATGTTATTTCACTCGAGGTCAGTATGTGGAGATCCCTACTACGCATCCATGATACCTGTAGAAAAACAAAATCAAAATTAATTAATTTATCATTTTTTTTTTTTATTGAGCTTTATTTTGAGCTTTATAAATTATTCTCTTATAAATAATATTAAATATTAATTTAAATTCAAAGAAATATTTTTATTTACTTATTGTTTTAATAACAAATTTATATTTATCTAAAAATTTTTAGATTATGAATTTGTTTTGCAAATTCATTTAAGTAAATGAAAAAAGAAAAAATATTTAAATAAACTTGGTATTATTTAAACAAATATATTTTATTTGTCAATAATAATTTCAAGAGATTTATAAATTTATATGAGACTTTGATAATTTTATTTGTTCGACTTCAATATAAAATAATTTCATGAAAAAAAAATTGCAACGTTAATATATTTTCAAGGATTTTGATGTTCAATTTCAACAGACTGACAAGTGTTTTGATGAGTAAATACAACCCTCAAAATTATATTTAATATTAAACAGCCAATTAATATTAAATCCTATTAAATTAAAATATAAATAGAATTTATATTTATTTTATAATCTTGGATATTTATTGTTTCATTTATTTTATTCATTTATTGATATAATTATTGTTTTATTTATACTTATTATTATTGAAATATATTTATGAAGGGAGAATGAAACATACGTGGCTGGCAAACAGGTTACCAGCTTATCGGATTCTCATATTTTTTTTTTTTTTGTTTTTCGGTATTCGAGTCACAGACGAACGTTCGGATATTAGATATCCGGACTATCGGACTGGCAGTCATTTCCTCTACACCCCCTGACGAGATATTTTCTCTCGACTCTCGGTCATTCCATCTCAGTTATATACAAAAATATAAAAAAACATAGAAATAATATAGAGTCGTTATTTTTTTGGAAATTGAGTAAATATTAAATTGAATAAATGAAATTTAAAAAAAAAAACTCCACATCAAAACAATAAAATATTTTTCAATTTAATAATAAAATAAAAAAAATTCCATCACAAATTAAATTAGTATAAATAATTTTTTACATTCCTCTTTTCCTTTTAGAATAAATGAAAAATTAAAAAATCCATTAAATAAACAATAACAACAGTAATTTAAACATATAAATATTTAATAAACCAACTTGATCAAATAAAATTCTCTTTAAAAACATGATAAACATTTATTCAAAATGCATAAAGAGAATATAAAAAAATAAACAATAAATATAGATGCTTTGAGGGTTCAAAATGTGAAAAATAAATAATAAAAAAATAAAAAAATGAGAGTTATATCAAGATTTAAAATTCGAGCTGGATAATATAAAGAACAAAAAAAAAAAAAAAAAAATATAGAGAAATAAAAGAGAATGGTTCACTAGTGTGTGCATCATGGTCATGTTTATGATTTATACAACAATAATGTGAACGAAAACCTTCTGCACACGTATATATTCTCTTGATCTTGTATAAACAAACACAACATATACACAAAAAACAACACATGATATAAGAGATAACGAGAGTGTGAGTACAGCTCGTATGAACTGAAGAAAAAATGAAAAAAAAAAAAAAGAAAGAAACACCCTGGATGAAAAATGAAAAGGAAAAAAAAATAATAGAGATCAGGTCAAAGAAATAAAAGTAAAATGAAAATAAAAATCAAGTAATGTGAGCCTGAAGGATATCCAAGAGAAAAGGACATTTTGAATGGTTGAAGCGTTAGGATGATCTACGAATGGCAAGTTCTTTTATTTTGTTTCTCTTGTTTTTTACACTATATAAATTTTTTTCTTCTTTTTATATTTTTTTTTCTCATTGTTTTATACACATCCTCAATTCTGGTGCAATGTTTGTGGGGTTGCTGCTGTTGTTGAAAATGTATATATACAAAGCTATTATCTTTTTCATGGAAGAACGCCAGTGAGCTAAAATTTTTAACTTAAAATAAAAATAATAACCCTCTTTTTTATTTTTGAAATTCGTAGAAGTATAACCGGTGAGTTATACAGAGTTAAAAGAACATATCACCACAATATAAGGAAGAAGTTTAAAAAAAAATTTAGTCAGTGTTATTGGTAAAAGATACAGAGAGAAAGAAAATATGTTAATCCATAACCAGTTTCATATGCAAGTGCTTTTTTTTGCTTAAATTTTGTCGTTTTATTTTTACATTTATGTATTTTAAATTTTAAATGTATGAGTGGGAGTGGAGAAGTTATTTGCCTGGCGCCAAATCATACTGTGCTACATGTGTATCATCAAAGAAAAATTAAAACTTCATGCCAGATGATTTATTTTAGGTGAGTTTAAATGAGCATGGCATTGCATGATTATTACTAAATTTATTTATTTTGAAAATTTATTTATAATGGTGTTTTTTATTTTTTATCATTCCTATGAAATTTCATGACAAAATTGTACGAATTCATATATAATAAATCATTGAATTCTCAGAATGAAAAATATGTTGGTTTTTTTTTCAAATAAAATTGCATGCATGATTTTAAGTGGCAATTACATTATGGGAAATTTGTGACTGGACTTTTGAGGTGAAGTCACAAGTGAGTGTCAAAGGGCTCTTGAAAAAATTGAAATACGTGCCAACGAATCGAAAGAATTTTTTTAACTTTATTTTCAAATATTTGAAAAGTTGATTTTGTCGTTACACAAAAAAAATGAAAAAAAAAATGAAAAAAAGTTAAGGAAAAAGCATTCAAAAAATGAAATAAATTGGTAGATATTTTTACTTTTTTTTTTTTATATTTTTTAGAGTTTGAAAATAGAAAGTAGTTGAGTAATGTGTCGTCTATATTGGTAAATGGGTCCAAAAGATAGTACATTTAATGAGCAACAAAAGTCTCAACAAATTGTGACTACAAGAGGGCACGCGTATACACTATGAGACTTGTACATTTTGCATACTGATGAGGCCACTTTTGAAGCACTCAACTTCCATTTCCTTTCTTGCAAAATTTACCTTGTCATTTTAAAGTTTAACTTTTGTACCAACCTCACCTTTTAACATGTTCATTTTATTTTTTCATATTCATCATTTCATGCACTGTGGTTTTCCTTTTTTTCATTTTTCAAATGTATTTTTTATGTTATTTATAATTATATAATTTTTAAAATATTATTATTATTGTTTTAGATAATTGAAAGGTTTTTTTAAATCACAAAATGTACGATAAACTTTGTATACACACTTCAGTACTTCAATATATATATTTTTATTTTTTTTTTGTTCCCAGTTTTCTACTTGCATCGTGACATGGATGTTTAACTTGTTCGAGGACTTTAAACACAAGTAAACGAAGCTCGGTTAAGCACTTCAGTTTTTTTTTCTTTTTTTTTTTTTTGTATCTTTGATTTTTTATATAGTTTTTTTTTTTTATTTTAGGTATTTTATTTCATTTGGAATTGTCGCGTGTTGCATGAATGTCGCAAAACAAACTGCACGTTTGAAAAACTTCTTGGAAAAAATTACAAAAAAGTCAGTTATATAAAAGGAACAATAAAAAAATAATAATAATAAAAAATATGCATGAGTTATAAACTCGTAAGTCACTGAAAAAAATTGCATAGATAAAATTTACAAATGCATGCATAATTTTAGTTGAAAAAATAAAACAAATATATTTCTTTTCTGACTGGTTATTATTCAACGACATAATTATTTAATTTATATACAAAATATATATTTAAATACTCCACAAGTTATATTCAATATGGAAAAAGAAATAATAAAATTTTAAAAAAACTAGAACTGCAAAACAATTTAGGTAAAAAAAAAAAATAAACTAAATGATAATTTTTGGTATTAAAATTACCATAACGACATACATGTAGACTAAAAATTATAGCGATAAAAATAAAAAATTATTTTGACAGTTAAAATTGCCTCAAGGTATAATATCTTAAATCTAAAAGAAAAAAAAAAAAATCACAGCATGACTTTGCAGCCGACAATTTCGTTTATTTCATTCAACTTTTTTTTCCTTCTTACTGTTATTTTTTTATTTATTCTTTTTTTTTTCATCCTTGATTTTTTTTATATTATTCCGATAACCATCTCACATATTCTCCAGTATAGTAAGGCCTCATAAACCAATGAGTTCTTATTCTCCAGCTTGGATAGTCGTTGAAATAAAAATCTTTTTATTATGAGTACGGTAAAATAAAAAAAAATAAACGAAAGGACAAATGGTCTACCTCATCTACTGCCATCGACACATTTTTACTTATGTATATATTTTTTTTTTCTTTCATTTTTTCTTTTTTTATACATTCTTGAAAGTACATCGATTCGATATGTTACTTATTTTCATTTTTCTCTTTCAACCAGCTTACAATTCACTTGCAACATATTTTACAATTGTCGAAAAAAAAAAAGGATATATTTTTTATAGTTTACCATTCACCAAAACTATTATTTGTAAAAAAAAAAATATAAAAATATCAACGCAGTTTTATTACAACTTGCTTTTATATACCAAAAAAAAAAATGAACAGTCTGTCAGGAGCCACGTGTGTCTTGAAATTTTAAACACTACTCGTTATATATATTCGTTTTATTATTTTTATATATTAATAATGATAAAAGAGTATTAGCAATATCCTTTGATCTATCTCTTACTTTGAAAGGTGGATAAAATACAAAGAGAATTTTACTATGCTAAAATTCAAAGCATCAAAAAATATTGTGTGAAGTTTTCAATATATATATACATACTAATCATGTTTTGTTTATTTATTATTATTATTTTTTTTGACTCCTAAATGAATTCTTTGAAGATAAAATAGCTCATTGTTATGCGACCAATGACTTGGTGTTGGATATTTCTTTGTTACAAAACAGTAGGAGTTTTCTTTTCAATATTTTGTCAAAAAACTTTATGACACCCTAGTTTTCTCCAGTGGCTCATTCAAATAATAATAAATAAATATATAAATTATTATTTTATTCAACACATAAATATTATAATTTTATATTTGTCTTATTTTATAAAATAACAAAAAAATATTTTATTATTAAAATAATCTGTGAATGTGTCAAGTGAATTTTCATGCAAATCACATTGCACACCGGATGACAGAAAAAGAGCTTTGAGTCTTCATGGTCGCATTTAAAATTTGCTGAAAGACGCTGAATATAACGGCAAATGGATTTCTTGAAAGATTCACACACACATACACAGTGATAAATGTGATGATGGAAAGCCAAGCAACTGGCAAGTCGGTATAAAAATGATAAAAAAAAAATCATATAGATTGTAAAAATGGGTGGTAAATGGGTGGTGATTTTTATGAAATACTAGATGGAACAAAAAAATAAAAACTGTAACATAAATATCAGCTCTTGAAAGTGTAACGAGATAACTTTCACCGATATTACTGTGTAACCCTCTATCTTTTACTTTTCATCCCTTATAAATTTCTTTGTCTTTTTTACGAATAAAGCTTTCTAAATTTCAACTGCAACTACCGAATGCATTTTTTTTTAGTACGTTTTTTTCTTTTTAAATATATATTTATAAATAAAAAAATAATTTGAAGAAAAAATCAAAAAGAAATATGAAGAAAAAAAGCCACTAGAGATGTATGAAAAAAAAAAATAAATATTATAAAAAATTTAGACATAAAATTCATGATATTTCAAACGATAAATCGTAAAACGTTTTGTAAAATGAAAAAAATATGAAAAAAAAGGTAGTTCAATATTGCAAAATTCGATTTGAATTCCCCTCTCAATTTTCAACACCCTTTTTTTCATTTTTTTGAATTTTATAAAATTTTGTGTTGATACTGCATACGTGAATTGACACTCGGCTCATTAATCTCGCTATCGTTTGTATGCACAGTTCACTGGACATTTACTCTGATATATTTTATAATCAATTGAGTCAAATAAAAATAATAATAAAGTAAATTAATAACCATAAAAAATATTCAATCAATAATAATTATTTAACAAAATGATTATTCTTTTAAAAATTTTTGATTATTGAAAATTGAAAAATATATGAAAAAAAAAAAATAACAATTTCATCTTAATTCAATCTTGATATGAACAATTTCAATTTATTTTAATCGATATAACTTTTTCAATTTTAATTAAAAAAGATTATCTTTTATGAGAATTCTAAAATATCATAGTGAATATAAAACATTATTTCCATAAAAATCAATTATATACTTTTAAATTAAAAAAAAAGAATAAATTAAAAGATAAAAAAAAGCACATTTTTTTTTTTAACCAATTTATATATACTATATTTATTTTCCCTTGTGTAGTGACTTTTATGTGACATATTTGCGTCCTATTTCTTTCATCAAGAAATGGAAATAAAAATAAACGAAGAATAAAGAGATTGGCATGGATATTGACTTGATCAGAGACTCGATGGCTAAAAGTCGATAGTGAAAATTCGTGTATATACTGATCGTGATACGAATAGTATCCAGCAAGTCCAACTTCAATTCAGACAACATACAACAGTCTTTTGTTTCCATTATACTATCCACCAGTAAATCCCTTCTCTATTTTTCTCTCTCGACAATTTCTAATTGAAGAGAGAAAAAACCAAAAAAAAAATAAAATAAAATAAATAAAAAAAGAGACAGTAACACACGCGTACTATGTCAGTAGTGGTTTTATTTTATTTTTATTTTTTTAAACAATATATAGAGTCAACGACACAGACACAGTATTTTCTGAAAACACGAGTAAACCCCTAATAACTCAACCTGGACATGAGAGAGACATAGAGACAGAGAGAAGTCGAATTACTCGAATGCAACGGTATTTGATACCTTCGGATCACTTGGTCCATCGACCATGGTGTTCATCATCGTGGATTGATAACGTTCTCTTAATTAAAAAAGAACTCTGGGATTTTTCAATTGGTTTTTTTTTTTTTTTTAAATTATTTTATTATTATTATTTTTTTACAAAATCTAGAATTGTATGTATTTTTATTTTATTTTCAACTAATTTTAGCTTTTTTATTTTATTCGCTTTTTTTCAAACTAATTTGGGTCAAACTCGAGAGCAATTAATTACTTTGAAATCCAATACAATAACTTTTATTTTTTTAATCAAAATAAAATAATATAAAATGGTTGAGCAAAATTGATAAGTATTAAAATTTAATAATGTAAAATAATATAAAAATGTTTATTTTTTTTTTTTGGTTTTTTTTTTATTTTAGAGTGGTAAATTGATAAGACAATAAATTGAGAAAGATGTGGTTTGTGAAAATATGAAAAAATATTAAATAAATAATGAAATAGAGATGCATCATGCCTGGAGAATGTTGATAGTATAAGATGTTGTTGACTGTATATACACAGAGAGGATATTGTTGGAGAATGAAGTTAAGGTTGAACAGTGGTTTCGTCCAAATGATGAACTCAAGTCAACTGAAAAGCAGCTTTGACCCTAGAGTTCTCATAAAACGTCAGTCCAAACAACCCAGCAAAAACTATACAAATATTTTTTTTTTTTCACTATTTTTTCATTATACTTTTGTCATTATTTTATTCTGTATTAATTTTAATTTTTTAATTTAAATTTTATCAAAACATTTTCACATTTTTAAAGTACTAGGATAAAAATTTAAATAGAATAAAAAATGATATCATAAAATGCAACATATGAATAACAAAATAAGCACATATACATGGAAATTTTCTTTGTCGAAATATATTATCCAAAGTATTTTGAAATTGACTAGTCAGCAAAGTTACTTTGCCATTGCAAAATTCAAAGCATCAAGAAAACCAGCAAGTTCGCCACTTTTTAGAAAATGGGAATTTGAAAAAGATCATCAGATAGTCAGGGTTAATAAATGCATATGCAAGGAATCACAAGATAGTAGAATAAAATATCCAAAGTCTGATAGATAAATGTCGATAAACAATCTAACAATTTATTCATTTTACATTTTTTTTTTTGTATTTTATTTTTATTTTTATTTTTAAATTCTCAGTAGAAACAAGTTTACGTCCAAACCTACCCCAATATACCCCTTACCGATCGCGTAGAAATTTATAAAAAAAATTTCACATCATTCTCATTCCTCCCTTTACTACCTCCCGTAATTATTTTTTATATAATCGGCCCTTTATCAAACTCAAAAAAAATTATTTTTAAAAAAATTCCCAGTAAAATCACTTTTATATCCAAACCTATCGAATTTTAATAATAAAATATATTTATTTAAAAAAAGCACAAAATAATAAACAATTATTTATAAATTTATATAAAAACTGAGCTAAAAGTTTTCAGTATAAATTTTTTATACGACAATTCAATCATTTGATAAATTATTATTAGAATAACATTTAAAATATTTTTTTTATCATAATATATTTTTCGTTTCGCTAAGACTCATTCCACCAACTTGACATTTTTCCGATTTACAACGAGATTAAGTTACCTGATGTGTCGCTAGTAAATTAAAACGCTAATAACGCGCTGGCGATATTTATTGGACGGCTTTCGGTGCGATAAAAATAAAAGAACAAAAAACATTGTTATAATAAGAGATGATAAAAAGGAAAAAAAAAAAACAAGTGGAATGATAAAAAAGGTGTTATATCAAGGTAGAGAGGAGAGTGTGGTATACGGATGGGCCATTGTTTTCCAAACGCGGTCCTTACGACTTTTATGAGGGAGATTTCTGGCTTAGCCAAGCGAATAACTTGGTAACGTTTCATCCGAGACTGTAACACAGTCTGCAACAGTGTTTTACCAAACCCAATGGCATTCATTTTTATATTTTTTTTTCTTTTTCTAACTCACGCCTATTTTTTTTTTTTTTTTTCTCTCTTTCTTTTACCAAACAGACTATTTTATTTCAATGTGGTTTTTTCACTTTTTCAAGTCATCTCACACTGTATTATCCATTGTTTCAACACTTTATGTTTTTCATTTTTTTTTTTTTCATTTTGTTTTCATCATAAACTTAAATAAAAACCCGGAAAAGGTCATTTCTTTTTATAAATTTTATTTTTATTATTCAAAGACAAATCAGTAAATTTTATACTGTATATTATTATTTTTTTTATTTTAATTTAGATTGTAAATTTTAGGGTTGAAGTGGAAAAAAATATATAAACATTGAGCAAGTGTTTATGATAAATTAGAAATATATTTGCGATAAAATAACTTTAATTGATCGTAAATTTAGAATAAGCTGCAATTATTTTTATGTTTATATTGTCTTGGTGTATTATATAAATTTATATAATATTTTTAAGTAGTAATACTACTTCTTTAGTCAGACATAATACAATATTTAAAATTAAAAATAAATTTATTATACTTTATTTATCATTGTAACGACAATTATTTAGCTGTTAATATTTTTATAATTTTTAAATGGTAAAAAAATTATTTTTTAAATTATAAAATCAAAGCTAATTTCAATGTAATTTAATTTTATTATTCAGCCGATTTTTAATCACGTTGTTTCTAAGTTTTTTTTTTCAATGATAAATTTTATTTTTTTAGTGAAATATGTACTTGTGATTCTGACGTAATTCAAACGATCAAAGAAATGCACATACATTATCTATGTGTACATGCTTGCATAAAAATATTAAACCAAAAAAAAAAAAAAAACTCTCTTTGCTTCAGTATAAAAAACACGGTGAATTTGCTTCTCTTTAATAAATCACCAAGCCGCCCAAGTAGCTTACATGTAAACAGAACTGACTTCATAAATCTAATTACATCTAAGAAACTAGTAAAGCGTATGCCTTCATCTTAATGAAAAAAAAAAATAATAATAATAAAAAAACAATTTTAAGTTATCTTTCATATATTTTTCCTGCCGGAAAATAAATTTTCAGATGGAACGATTATTGAAGTAGACTGCTGATTTTTAAAATTATTCGTTGAGTGCTTCTAGAGATTTCGATTTTTTTATTTTTTTTTATTTCATCTTGCACCATTTGTCGGAAAGATAATTGGCTGACTAAAGCAATATTCCAATTTATATTTTTTAATAAAGTTTTTAAATTTAACAATAACTTTTAAACGAGTTTAAAATGTCACAAAGACAATAGCGATTTACCGATTAACATTGTTTCATGTTGAAAAAAAAAATAAAATAGTTTTTTCGTTTATAAATGAGAAAAAAAAAAAGAAATAATAATATATCACAGTTGGGATTATAAAATGATTCTTCGACTCTGGTCATAGGATAATCCATAGAATAACGAGCCAGAGTTAAATCCTCGAAAATAGTTAGTTGAGATCGAATGCGAATGAAGAAAACGAATAAAATAAAAGTTGAATAATAGAAGTGTAAAGAGAGACGCTTTCAAAGTACTTGAATTCGATATATGTTTAAAGGTATTTATGTCGGTCTTGATGTACAAACTTTTTCGACTGCAATTGGTGCATTTTACTTGGTTGATTTTTTTATTTTTTTTAATTCACCACTATTTCCTTTTTGCTTTTTTCTTTCTTTCATTCTCAAAAAAATTCTTGAAACATCCTTTTCTTCAATTTCGTTCTTTTACTATTTTTATTTATGTTTATTTTTTTTATTTTTAGTTAAACTTTCACCACTAAACTTTTTTGATTCAGGACTCTATTATATGTTCTTATAAATTTACAATCTAAAAGTCGATAATAAACCAACAAATAATTTCAAGAAAGTTTCTTTTTTTTTTTTTTTATTCTGTTTAAAGTTGTTTAAACAAAATTTCATCAATAGGACAATTAGAAAATAATAAATTTCAAATTTAACATTTTTCAAGTGTTAAAATAGATTGTAATTTTTTTTTTAAATATTAATTTAACATTTAGCTTGGAGTTTTTTAATTTTCTAAGTGAAAAAAATGTTTGATTTTTCATTAAAAATTGATGACTGTTTTATCTAATTTTTAAACACAAAAATAGGCTAAAAAAAAATAAAAATAAATTATAAATTTCAATTGTAACAATTAATAAATTATTATTTTCATTATAATCACAAAAAAAAATTTATTTTCAAAGTAAAAACACCTCAAAACGACCTTTCAACACTCTAAAAATCACCCAAAAGTATTTTCCAGAATTTAAAAAATTTAATAAAAACATCATCAACATCCTATATATGCTAAATATCAACTCACAATTCAAAGAAATTTAAAATTAATTAAACATTGACATTAAAAAAAAAAAAAAATTAATCATCTACATGGAAAATATAAACACACATAAATATTTTCCATCCGTATTTTTAATAATCCTCTCATTTAATCAGTTCAATGTGGATAAAGCTAATTAACTACATATTTGTTCCTGTATATAGTAGTATAGTACACTCATATGATTTATCATGGTATGCTTTTGAAGTGAAAATTCTGTATTTTGATTGGTGAATCCCTAGCAATAACACCACATCATACATACTGCTAAAACCTTAAAATATACATGTGTGCAATACAAATGCTACAGGGCAAAAAAGGTGCTGCAAAAATAACATAATAAAAATATTCTGTCATGTAACAAATCCACTGGGCTGATAATACGACCCACGGGATACCCGCAGGAAAATTCAGGACATATTTCTATACACAGCTTCACACTCATACACTTATATCTGTATAATAAATTGGGGATGGAAGAAACGTAATTCGACCCTTGTCGACGCCATCGATAAAAGATTGCTGCTCCGTAAATTATTATTTTTTTTTTTCATTTCTCATCTCTGTTTCAATTTTTTTTTTCATTTTTAAATTTTTTGTCAACCAACTGAAAATAATGCATACAATGCTATATTGTTTTTTTTTTTCGAAATAATTAAATAAACTCTTTTCTTTTTCATTTAAAAATATTTTATATATACTTTTTACATTTTACGAAATTAAAAAATTAAAATTGCATTTTTTATTGATTCTTAAAATGCCCAACGGCACAGGAAAATAATAATACAATTTTTTAAAGGGTAAGGGTTAAAGTTAGTTGGTGTATTTAAATCCGATGGGAAAAAAAAATTACACAGTAAAAATTTTGTCCATTTTATACTGGATATTTTGAGGATTGACTTATGGATGCGATGCTTGTAATTAAAATAGTATCTAGCTTGAAACGATTTGCTATTTTTTTTTAACATTGCTTTACGCTTCTCTAACTTTTACCTTTTAAATGATAAAAAAGTATATGAAAAAATAAAATAAATAAATGTCAGCATGAAGATGAATACTGATCGTTGTATACAGTGCTCACGTTGCATTTTATCCAGTGATGAGAAAAATAAAAATAACTTTCGAGTTGAATATATTTCTTTATTATTTTTCCAATATATAAAAAATTCAACTCGTTATTTTACACAATTTATTCGCTTCATTTATTTTATTATAAAAAAAATTTTAATTACAATAATTATATAATAATAAATATTATAATTATTACAAATTATTTGTTAAATTGAATTCTTATATAGATGTGTGTTGAATATTGTGAGACAATCGATATTGCACTTGCAATATCTCATGAAAGCTTATGAATGTTGCCATTACGTAGTAATTGGTTGAAAGTGTTCAATCAAGTCAATTGGTTGAAGCTCTGTGCATCACATGCAAGTCAACGTGTGCTTTATCGTAAAATTCAACTCGATAAATAATATACTTCAAAAGTAAAAAATAAAAAATAAAAAAATATATACTCTTTCATCCTGGTTTATGAGGTTTTTTTTATTTTTTAAACTTATATTCTTTTTTGTGTGTTACTGTTTTATTATTATTATTATTTCTTTTTTTTTGTATATGTATTTGTAGACACAGTTGTTGTGGTGTGTGCGGTTCAAGTACTTTTGTGTATATACTAAAAAATAAAAGAGGGTGGCAGAAGAGAAACGTCTTTCTAAAGAGTATTACGTGGACCGTTTGCTACTGAAGGCCTGAAAGGATGAGATTTTCGGACTTTTGAGATAAAGATCACCACGATATATATATATTTCATAGATACGAGATGGCATAATACTTTTTGGCTTTATTTTCTTGATCCTTTGGCGTTTGTATGCTCTTTCAGATTACATTCGCTTTATTGCGTATAGTAGAAAAACTCAAAACTTGTCTTTTTTAACAAAAAAATAATACCAACTTTTCTATCTGCAGACAAAAAAAAATGTAATCATTTATTACTGTTATTTTTTTTTTTATTTTTTATGTGGAAATTTAATTTAGCTGGATTAAAAGGGCTCTACAAAATGCTGACCACCTTGATACTGAAGCCCTCAAAATATTGTCATGAGTGAAAGAAAAAAAAACACAATATCATTATATTAAAAAGAAAAATATATTTAAGAGATATATAATTTTTACTTAATATATTTTTAACGATTATTATCATTGTTTTTGTATTAATATTTAAATTTATTTATATATGTTTTTAGGTCAATATGAAGAGCAAAAAAAAAAAAGTTTTTAAAAAGTTTGACAGTTATACCGTTTGGCCGTAAATTAAGATCAATTTTTTTTTTTTATCATAAAACTCGAGAGCGGCAAATCAGGGAGGAATAAGAAATATATAATAAGAACGTGCATAATATACGTTTGGTCTTTAAAATACGATAATAAAAAGTCAAATAATGATAATATAATTTAGCCAGTAAAAAAAGAGATGAATAAAATGAAAAAAAATAAAATACCATCACGAATATAAGTCAAATAAAGTAAGTATCAATTATATTTTTTTATTATTTAAAAAAAAAATATATATTTTACTTTTTTTATACTTTTATTATATACTTTTTTTATACTTCTATTATCCATGAGTTCCTTTTTATGGCAAAATTGAATGTCGTACAACATCGTCCACTCTTGAAATTTTCTATTCGCGAAACATCCGCATCGGATATTACTTGGTATCCATTGATGCACATGGGGTGCCCTTCCGATCGTCTTTGAACCGCTTACTCGACCAATAAAAGAAAAAGTTGAAGAAGAAAAATAAAAAAAAAAAAAAACACTACATTTACTGAATGCACAAACCCCCGCAAGTTCAATCGACGATCCAGATATCTAAAATCTTTTCTATAGAAATGTATATATGTACAACGAGAGAAAGAGGGATACGTTCACAGCTGCTGCTTACAGCTTACTTCAAGAGCTACACAAGTTTTGCACACACACAGATTCTATCTAATATACTTTCTTAGATTTTTCTATTTTTTTTTTTCTCTTTTCATATGTGTATATGTGGGCTACACCGATACCTTAACATCACAAGCATCAAGAACGCGCCAACTATACAAAAGAAAAAAAAAAAATTCTTCTCTTTACATCTCTCTTTTTTTTCATTCATATAATATATATATACACACCAAATCGTATGGTACGTGCTTGGTTTTTCATCATCGAAACGTGACACGATATCCCAAAATTGGAACGACTGAGATTTATTCACTTTTTTTATTTATTTTTATTTATATATTTTTTTTTCTTGACATTTAAAAGACTATTATAGCTCATCTACAAACAAACAGTTGTATATATAATTTTAAAACAAGACAAATAAAAAAGAAAATTAATTATTTCCGGCCTATTGTGTGGTTACTTTGATGAAATAATATTTAATTTAACATTAAACTACTTGTTTAAAAATTAATTTAATTCAATTTCAGTGAAAGAGATATGTGTGTGAGTGAGTAAATGAATATTTTAGCTTGATATATTTTTTGTAGCAAAAAAAATATATGAATATAATAGAGAAAAATAAAAATTCTTTGTTGAGTGTTTCAAGGGAAAAATAGCCAAGGGGCAAAACAGCAACAGCAGCCGTCAGAGTGGAATAATTAAAATCAGACAGAGTTACTTGAAAATGAGCGAGAAAAAGAGATCAACCCCCTTCGTTAACCAACACATCCATAATAAATGAATAAAGGTCAGACACACCCTGTGTTGGAGTCAAGAAATACGTGAGTACACAAAGAAAATTCTATATGAAAAGAAATGAAAAAAAAAAAACCATAATTATATGTAAAAAGAAAATTTAAAAATAAAAAAAAAAAAATGAAACAAGTAGATATGAAGTGTCACTCGACCTCGTCAGGACACACTTGATATATATTATTTTTTTTTCTTCAAACAAACGTTGGTAAATCTGATCTTACACGCATGAAAAAAAAAGAATTTTTTTAACTTTTTACTGAAGAAAAAAGAGGGTTAAAAAAAAACACCACCTGAACTGCAAGCTCCTCATCTCAAGAGCCACCTTTTCCCCTATGACCAGACGGAAAATTAATCATATTTACTCGTGGCAAACCTTTGCTGGCGTGTATAACCATCCACATCTCATGAATAATGCAGGGTGATTCGCGGTCGTTCAATTTATGCCGGGTTGTTGAAAGCCAGGCCAGTAGAAAAAATAAAAAAGAAAGAAAAATATGAAAAGCAGGGGGTAAATGTGAGAGAGTGTGAAAGGTAAATGGGTGTTACTCGAAGAAATAAAAATAATATTGAGACCACAAGCACACGTTTTTGAAGGTAGCTTTTCAAAAAGTATACGGAAAATAAACTGCCGAGTTGAAAAAAAAATCTACACTTGTGATTTCTTTTATTTTTTTCGATTTTTCCTTTGGCAAACACATCGATCTTCTTAAACCAATATTTTAAGATTGTTTTATTTTATTTTATTTTTTTTTTGCCTTTCTGTCTGCTAGAAACTGACCAGGGTAATGTATATAAAATTTTTCAAAAAGTAATCTATCAAATTAAATAGGCAAGGGTAAAGAGAAATGTGTCAGCATCTCAAAGGTTTGACATATCCACGTCAACGAGTTATACGAGTCAATTTTGTTGAAAAAAAAAAATAAAGAAAATCAAGATAAAAAATAGTAAGATGTCATGGATGATTGAACGATTTGAATTTATATTGTTGATCATGATAGGTAAATTTATTTTTTTTATTATCATATTGACAAATTATTTTATTCTTTTTTTTTTTAACATGAAAATAAAAAAAGCTTTCTTTTAAATATTTGGAATAACTTTGATATACATAGTTGCGTACTCTTTGATCGGCTTTTAATCAATGTTTACCGCATCGGGTTTGCACAAAGTCAATTGAAAAAAAAAATGTATATAAATGGAAAAATAAAAAAAATAAATAAAAAACTGACCAAACAAACCTTGGCTTCGACAGGCCACGTTGATTGGCACGATTGCGTGGACTTTGTTTTAACGTGTCGTCAACGCCGAGTTCTGCACTCGAAGCCAATTGAAAAAAAAAATAAAATAAACGAAAAAACAAATCTCTCGAGAATCACGTAAAAATAAAACTTGTAATAAAAAAAAAAAAAAAACAATTTAACAATGCACAACCAGGAAATTCAATTATATTAAAATATGTATATAAATTTTCAGGAATTAGTTACTTTTAAAATATTTTAACTCAAACATCACAAATCATTCATTTAGTTTTTTTGCTTTTTCACATTGTTTGTCAAGAACAGCTTAATTACAGCTTCAAGTTTTTTTAATAAAATAAAATATTAATGATTTTTTTTTAATTACTAATTTTATTATAAAAAAACTCACGACTTTGTCACCCAGGTTTCTGACTCTGCAAGGTAAATAAACAGTCTGACCAACAAAAGTCGAAACATTTGATGCTGTTTGTTCGAAAACTGGTAGCTCTTCTAAATCTTGTATGTCCTCGTAATTTTGTTGTTTTTCTCCAAACAGCAATGGATCCTCTATTGATGCTGCTAAAAAAAAAAATGCCATAAAAAAATTAAATTAAAAAAAACTTCTCAATCAGATGTGCCGCTTAAAAAGCCATGTAGTAATATTAAAATTTTGTTTTTTATTTTTTAAGTTTAGTGTGACACAGATGAGACATCCGGTATCACCCATGGGTACATTTAGGGACTTCATCGATCATCATCAACAGTGTTGTTTGACGTCGGGATCTGTATATGTATATATAAAGCTCATTGACCCCTCGCTTCAACTCATCTGACTCATTTTACATACATATATATATACTAGTCAATATTATTACGAGGATGACGATGACGATTATACTCATGACGATGAGTAATACACCTATCATCAATGGACTAAATTTGTTTACAAATAATAAATTAATATTTATTTATATACAATATTAAAAATTATAATAAAAAATTAAATTAATATTGTATAGAAATTCAAGAGATGTAAATAAGTAAGCAAGCAAATAGATAAATAAATTGATAAATCGATAAATCAATTTAAAAAAAAAATAGACAAATAAATAAATAGATAAATAAATAAATAAATAATTAAATAGATGAATAAATAAATAAATAAATAAATGTTGAAACTAAATAAAAAAAAATCCATGTGTATTTGTTAATTTTGTTGAAAGTTGAAACGACACAGTCGATGACACTGTGAGCCAGATAGTATAATTCAGTAGCTGACTTTGCAGTATCACATAAACAATGTCCATTGCAAATACATATACCCACAAAATGTAGTTGTTGTTGTTGCAAGCGAGATATATTTTGTATATATATATTTGTGCTACGTCATGCTTTCATAGTATGTATAGATAACGAAAATCTCTGTATATATAATAGTGATGGTTTTAGACTTTGAGGGCAAACATCCATTGACCATTCAACACCAGTTTCCGGCATCATAGCTTTTGATAACTGGCATTATATTAATTATCAAACATATTTATTATATCAATTTTTTTATTTATTTATAAATTTTTAAATTTAAAATACTTTAAATTAATTTTATAATTTTTTTTTCTTGTAAATTTAAAAATAAGTATGTAAGCTACTATTTTTTTATATTCTTTTATATTGTTTATTTTTTACAATATGTATAAAAAATTATCTTTATGATAAAATACTTGTAGAAAAACATATATGAGCTGGACATAAAAAAAAAAAAAATATAAAAAAATCACAAGCATACGCATATACAAATATTTTATTGAATTTAAGATAATTTTTTTGTGCATATGAAAACTTGTATATTCAAATTGGAAGTGTAAGGGGGCATCTGGTATTTACCTTCGTCTAAAAACACACCAGCCATTGAAAAAGTGAATAATAATAAAAAAAAATAATTTATATATATAAATATAAAAAAGACTTGCAAGCAATGTGGAAAATAAAAAAAAAAAATGAAACAAATAAAAATAAAATGTCAGATAACTTGGCTATGTATAAAATATATATTTTATTTTTATTATTTTTATGATTGGTAGTGGGTGTATCAATGTACTGTAGTTGTGTATATAATAATATAAAAAGACAGAGAAAAAAAAGAAAAATAAGAAGAAGCAGAAAATGAATTCCAGTTCGGTTAGCGAGTAACGAGGCGTACTTGCTATACTGTACTATGGTAGTTTCATTTAAACTGAGGCTTGTACTTTTTTTTTTTTTTTTAAACTCGTAAATATCCCATTTCAACCCTCAAAAAGCTTTCACCCTCAATCCTCCAACAAATGTGAGTGTTTGTCGTAAAACTTTGTTTGCCAAACATGAGTACCTTTTTACCTCTATATATATAAAATTTGTGTTCACTCAAAAAATAAGCAAGCAAGCTCAAAGTACTTAACTTTAATTTAGTATATTATTATAAATATATTTGTCAACATCAAACGAATAAAAAATAAATATTTTTTTTTATATATAAATTTATTTAATACATGATATTTATACTGTCAAAACTATCAGCAAATATTATTTAAAAATTGTAGCAAAACAACAACAAGATTTCTTGTATTTTTCAACTTTAGAAAAATAATATTTATAACAATTTTATATTGCCAATAAAGCCATGAAAATTGGTGAAGCAATCATGCGATATTATGTTTGTTGGTTGTATACAAAGAGGGAGAGAGAGAAAAATCATATGTACAATTTAACCACTAGTCATAAAGTGCGGTACAAGTATGACATGTATGTGTTGTACCAACAAATTTTATTCTCAATTATTTGTACAAACCAAAACTAGCATTGATGAGTGACTATCATAATTTACGCATATATTATATTATATTTTAAATATAAATTACAAATCCAAAAGTCCAAAACTAATTGAAATCCAAAAAAAAAAAAAAGAACAAAAAAGAAAATTTAAATATATTTAGAAAACAAAAGTAAAATTCAAACTTTGAGGAATAATAAAATATCTGTTTTCTATTGTAGAAAGTTTTTTTTTTCGATTTTCTGTAGAATAAAGCAGAGAAAAAAAAATAAAATTCAAAAATATAGTCCCATGGGTTGACTGCATGGCCGGAAGGTGTGAAATGCCCGTGGGGAAAAAAAGCGTTTGTGCATGATATGAAGAATATAAACATGCTGCAACAGTCGACATATAAGCGACAAAAAAAAAATGAAAAAAAAAGGTATATATACTGACTAAAGTATTGAATGTACATATGAAAAAATAAATATATATATGCCCCAGGAGGTAAGCGTTCCTCCCATACCAATCATTATTTTTCTCTTTGACTTTATTTTTTTATTTTTTAGTGTTTCAAGGTAGATATAAAATTGACACGCAAGTGTTTCATAGTCAAATTAAAAAAAAAGTTTAAATAAATTTTGATAATTGCATAATATTGAATTGTATTTTATGTTTTTATTTATTTTTAAAATTTCAAGCTCAAAATTTAAAGTAAGTATGAAATCATTGATTAAAAAAAAAAAAACAAAAAATAGACAGCAATAATTTTTTGATATTTAAAAACTTGCATAAATTATTTTATAAATTTGCATACATAAAAAAAATTGCAACTGACGTTATCTATGTCAATAAAAACATTGACATTTGAAAATTTACAAAAATAACGAATAAAAAATTTTTAAACTATCAAATATTTAATGACAATGACCAAGGTAAACGCGATAACTCAAATTCCTGAATTATGTAAGCTGCATTTGTCATATATAAAAGGATAAAAATTTATTGCAGGGCAAGAGCCAAGTGACAACTATCTACGCAGTATAATCCTTCTTGAAAATATTCTGTTCAATACAGTGACCAATTTTCAATTCACCTCACGAATGGTAAGTTATTATTTTCAATTAAAATTGAATAAATAAATAGACAAGAGGAGTGCAAATATTTATTTCTAATTATTTTTTTTTTTTTGCATTCAAAAAATATTGATTCGATTTATGATTAATATTTATTTCAGACAAGTCTCAAGATGAAGTTCATATATTTAAATTTTATGTGTTTGTTGGTATCGAGTGTATTATCAAAGAAACGTGATAATGCTAATTATAACAGGGATAAATTTCCAACAAGTTTTTCGTGGTCATCACTTGATTTCGAATTTCCAAATGCACGTAAGAGACAAGAGTCAATAAATCAAGGTGATTTTATTCCTGGTGTTCCAGTTCCACTCGACATGGATGTTATTGAAAGTAAATTAAAATTTCTAAACAATTTTTTAATTCAAATAAAAATAAATTATTATTTACTTTTTAGTACCAAAGGGAAAAAAAATATTTATCACGATACCACGATTTCAATATGGTGTACCAGCAACTCTTGGATACTTCACAAGTAATGATCGTAAACCTCCAATTATAAAACCATTTCCAAATTGGGAAATGAACAGACTGGGTAATTGTCAAGGAATTACAAACGTTTATCGTATCAAAGTAAGTTATACCAACAAGTTGAAAATCAATCTGAATGATAATTATATTACCACAAAATATAAAAATTAAAATTAATTATATTTTGATAGATTGATGAGTGTGGAAGACTCTGGGTTCTAGATACTGGAAAAATTGGAGCCCAGCGTTTTTGTCAACCTAAATTATTAGTTTTCAATCTAAAAACTGATCAAGTTATTCATCGATACGAATTTCCACAAAGTCAATTGACTAATACATCAAATTTGATAAATTTAGTTGTTGATATTCGTGATCCACAAAGAAAATGTAAGGATACATTTGTTTACATAACAGATGTTGATGCATTTCAATTAATTGTCTATGATCATGTTAATCAAAGATCATGGAATATTAAAAATAGATTATTTTATCCTTATCCACAATTTGGAATACTAACTATCAACGGAATAAGTTTTGATTTAATGGATGGTATTTTTGCTCATGCATTGGGTCCAATTAAAAATGGTGATAGAATTTTGTATTTTCATTCACTTGCTAGTAATGTTGAAAGCTACGTTTCTACGTCAATTTTAAGGTTGATATTGTTTTAGCTTTATTAAATCGAAAATAAATTAATTAATTACAATAATAATATTTAATTTTTTATCTAGAAATTATGATATTTTTAAAAATAATTCAAATGCTGCTGCAAGAGATTTTAAATCATTTTCAAAAACAAGAAAAGCACAAGCTTCAGCTCAAGCTATGGACAATAATGGTGTATTATTTTATGGGCTTGTTCAAGAAGTTGCAATTGGTTGTTGGAATAGCCAAAAATTTACCGAGTATGGTGAAGAAAATCTTGAAGTTCTTGTTGCTGATAAAGACACATTACAATTTTCATCAGGTGTTAAAGTAATAAATGTTTTCTATCGACAGTTTTGATTTATTAAAATTAATAAATATATATTTAAATAATTTCAGATCATTCAGTTGGCAAAGGCTGAAGATGAATTGTGGGTAATGACTATGTCATTACAAAAAGTTTGGACAGGTACAATCAATCCAAACGAGACAAATTTTAGAATTCACACTAGTTCTATTAAAAAATTAGTTGAAGGAACTAAATGTGCTGTTAAAGATTTAAATAATCGAATTATATTTCCCAAGAACTAGTCGTTACCAGTAGAAGATCCAAGAATATAAATTTATATTTAAATAAATATATAAGTTAATGTATTTGTTGTAATATTAAGCAAGTCACAATTGACATGTTTGCTGAGTTTTAACATTAAAAGTATGCCAACATATAAATGTACATACACTCAAAGTTGAAAAAAAAATAAAATTGCATTGTGTGAGTAGGTTGAAAGGACACATATAAGAAGAGAGCAAAAGAATTTTTTTTGACACGCTTCATCGTGCAGTTTACTCTCCCTCTCAACATTATAAAAAGAAAAATATATATTTTTTTTTATTTTTGCCTTCTTTTTAGTTACTCTCATTTCCGCCTCGTCACACGTGTGTTTCAACTTCTATATAAAAGTATATGTTTTTATTTATAATTAGCATTATTTCACTTCTCACTGTGCTATTTTCGTTAAAGGCTTCTTTTTTTTTTTTTTTTTTCATTACCTATTCCGCGTAATAATAAACTTAAAAAGGTAAGGAAAATATGTCCAAAGAGGGTAAGTAAAAAATAGAGCAAGTGATTTTTTTTTTACACAAATCAGAGACAGTTGAAATGTAATATATAGATAGCAGAAAAAATATATAAAAATATCAAGCAATGAATTCATCTAGGTGTCAACAAAAGTCAACAACATTCTAGAAACTTAAAATATTTAGAAAAAAAAAAAAAACGCCTACTTGTTTGAAATGAAAAAAAAGAGGAAAAAAAAATTTCAACACAAAAAAAAAATCACTAAAACACTCGACACTGGAATTTAAATAAAAAAAAAGTTTACAAATAAAAATAATAAATAATTCAAATACATAAACAAGTAACATTTTCATTATTTATATAAAATGTTTTTTTTTTTTTTTTAGTTGATTTTATTTATATTTATTTACTGCTAATTTTAGAAACTTTAAATTCCATTACAATCGATAAATATAAATTTAAAAAATAGAATAAAAAAAAAAATGATTTAAAGAATGAAATAAAAAATATCAAAAAGACTGCTAAAAAATATATAGTGTGAAAAAATAAATAAATAAATTGAATAAAAAAAAAGAGATTACATCAAGAATTCTACTGAGCACGAACAGGAAAACATTCGTTTGTTCACGGACAGCCGAGAATAACACTGACCCTAAATCAACGACTAAGGCCTGCTACATAATCTTCATCTTCATGTACACGTATATTATGCCATCAGAAAAATCTAGTTTAACAATTACCGCAATTTTTTTTTTTTTTAAATTTACATTATTTTTTGTTATTCAAATTTATAGAGTATTGAAATGAAAAATAAACACGAGAAGCTATCCAACTGCTTGCTGCTATCAACAAAAATAAAATATATAAACACTAAATAGATGTACTTGTAATGATATTAATTTTGATCTTCATAAAAGTTATTAAAAAAAATAAATAATGAAATTCAGTTGAATGTAGATATCGAATTAGTTATAAAGTTATAAAACTGGCAAATAAAAATAATGAAAAAACTTGACTTTATTAAAGACAAAAGTCAAAGAATTTTATCCATATTAAAAGTAATTTTGTTGGAGGGGTTGAAGAGGATGGTATATTGAGAGGATCTATGAAGCAATAGTTGAGACCATCCGGTACCGTTCAAAAAACAACTTCAGGACTTTGGTATTATATTAAAATTATCTGACTAAAAACATACCATCTCAATTCTTTATCCTTTTTTTTTATTTTAAATTAAAAATTTATAGATGTATTATTGTCAATTAGTCATGTCAAATTATTTTTTTAATATTAATATTTTTTCATAAATTCTTTGTAATTTTTATTTTTGATATTTTTATTAATTTAGAAGAATTTTAAATTAGATTTTTTAAATATTTCATTTGACAATATACTATACCTATTATATTCAAATGAAATGAAATTTTTTTTTATTAGTAATTTAATTTTCATTTAACAAACAAATCAAAACTTATTTGTTTTTTTTTTTTTAATTAAAAATTTATAGATGTATTATTATCAATTAAATATGTCGAGTTTTTTTTTTAATATGATTACTTTTTCATAAATTCTTTGTAATTTTATTTCTGATATTTTTTTTAATTTGGAAGAACATTAAATTAGAATTTTTAAATATTTCATTTGACAATATATACTATACCTATTATATTCAAATGAAATGGAAATTTTTTCTATTAATAATTTAATTTTCGATTAACAAACAGATCAAAATTTTTTTTTTTTTAATTAAAAATTTATCAATATAATTATTTTATAAATTGTTAATAATTTTCTTTTATAAATATATTTATTAATTTAAAAAATACATATTAATATTTTTTGTTAAATCAACTAAAAAAGTTTTTTTTTTATTTAACAAACGATTTAAAACTAATGATATTAAAAATTAAATAATAAATAGTTTTTTATTTATGTTTAAATGAAATAATTATCTACATTTAATAATTTTTTTTCAATTTTTTTTATATATATTTTTCGAGATATTTACAGTCAAAGTTGACAACTTTAACACGCAAGGTATATGGTTTCTATATTTTTATTAATAACTTTTCAAAACGCAACAGAAAAACGCGTGTTAATTTATATCAGTTTGTAGTGCTATAGAAAAAGACAAATTTTTGATATAAATTTTAGTGGCCTTCTGTCTTCTCTGCGTTTAAAATAAATAACTTTGAAATTCAAAAATTTTGCGATAAGCTCAGCAATACAGATTGAATACAAGAATTTATTTCAGTGTAATGATGTATATTTGCTCGCTATTGTGTAGCCACGACACAAATAAAATAAAGAATTTGTTTTTCATCAGTGGCGCAAAAAAATTTTAAAACACGGGAATAAAAAAATAAAGGTTATTAAATATACGCATTAATCGTGGTATAAATATTATTTGTTAATGCAACTAAATCAATATTTAAAACGTTCTTCGATATTAAAAATTTATTTAATAAAAGTTTTTCAATGAATTTATGGTGTAGACTAAATATTATCTCTGCCGATATAAATTGATAATTTTTGGTCAATGAAAATTAATATATATATTTTTTTAGAAATTACAGAAAAATGTGTGAAAATCATATATCAAGTTTGATATATTCTTGAGTTTAATCTCTAATTTAGATTAGAAACTTAAAAGTTTGTCAATCGAGAGATTTAAGGATAACACTTGAAGGAAATATATACAGAGAATGTTAATGACAATACACGTGTCCACAAGTTCTTCCCCCAGTGTAATATTAAACTCACCCCTATAAACCCTCTTCAATTTATATACTTTAATAATATATGCATGTTGAAGCGTTTTGCATCATGCAATTTCTCATGCTCAACTATACATCAGCACCCTTGTGCTCACATTGAAACTCTTTGATGATAAAAATAAAAATATTATTATACTATTTTAAAAATTTTAAATAAAGAAAAAATTAAATATTTTAAATATTCCAAGATCGATGAGATATCGGGGATATATAAAATTACATAAAATTAATTTCAGTCGAAAAAAAAAATATAAAAAATGAGTAAAGTATTTAAATTTTGTTTTTTTTATTTTTTCAATATCTTACCTCATAATTTGAATTTTTATTGAGTAAATGTAAAGCGATAGCTTGCGTGGTATGCTAAATAAAATTTATATATTATTCGAATACAATTTTTTAAAATAATTTTTATTGTAACATCTCATTAATCAAAACTAAAACAAAAATAACATTTTTTTTTTTTACTATAAATGTTTCTAAAAATAAATTAATAATTGTTCTTGCTAAAAAGATATATTTTGTATAAAATTTATATAAATTTTAAAAATAATATGAGCTTGGATATAAGTGTGCCAAGTTATAATAGTTTAAAGCAGAGCTTGTCGACTCATAATATAAAATTAAAATCACTTTGCGGTGGATGACATATTTGGTGAAAATAGGTAGAAAAAAAATCAAAAAAAGGAGAAAAAAATGTGTCAAGCTTGAATAAAAGAACAACGTTATATAACTAAGCTATACGATATAGCAATAATAAAACGTTTTGAACAACGTGGTTGTCCAACTATACACCGGCAGTTACTCACGCTTAAGACAATTTAGCCTAATTAATTAACCAAGGTTGTGACGGAGCTTTAATTTATACTCATAGAATGATTCACTGCACTTTTCACCAGCCCCTTTTAAAAATTTCTTATTTATATTTATTTAATTTTTTTTTTTTTTCTATTTTTAATATACACATACTCTAGCCACGATGAAAAATAAAAATAAATTCAAAATTAATAAATAGTCATTAACCGTAATTATAAATGAAAAAAAAAATGAAAAAAATTATTAAAATTATTTATTAATTATAAATAAATCAATTCATCTTAACGAAAATATTTTTGGCAATTTTTTTGTACGAATTTTAAATGTTTACAAGAAAAAAAATACAACGGCTTATGTATTTGATATTAAAATGAAAAAGGCTTATGTCCAAGAAGGTCGGTTATTTATGTCATCGGGATATAATTAATTTATCATTTTTATTAATTTTTTTTTAAACTTAAATTCGTTAAAAAAACAATGACTCCTAAAGTTAGAACTTACATTTAAATTTCAAGGTTTTGTTTATAGTGGTTATATTCCATATCTTTTACCCGAGCAAAGAAACAAATAAATATGATAAATATTGCAAGGATAAAATGGACACGAACAATCTATCAATTTAAAAAAAAATTTTTATATTCAAAACACGTTTTTTTCATGAAATAAAAAATACTCAAGAAAATAAAATTTCATAAAATCCATAGGATTACCAACATTGTCCAAAAAAAAAAAAATATATATATAGCAAAAAAGTTGTACAAAATTTCAAGACAAGTTGATGATGGTAGTATAGCAGAAACCATAACCGTTGTGTATATGTATATTGTACACAAGATTTTCAAAGAAAAAAAGGAAAAAAAAAAAAAAAAAAAGTTTTCTTCTGGTCGGTTATATTCGATGAAACTACTTTGGAAAATAAAAAAATAGTTCACGTAGTAGTGACTGATCCCATTTCCCATTTTATTATTATTTTTATTTTTTTATTTTTATTCTTTTAAAAGTTAATAATAATGTAATAATGCCATGTACATTTAAGTTTTTATATAGTACATATATACAACTGACGATTATAAGAATAAAAATAAAAATAAAAATTTTGTAAATATAAAAAATAATAATATAAATAATAAATTAATTTAACAAACCAGATATTGAAGTATGTGGGAGTATGACGAAGAAGGTTAGCAGGACTATAAACATTGGAATTTTCAGTTGGCATCTGTCCAATTCTATAACACTCGACAGGCCACCGATTTTTGGTTCCTTCATCGTGCCACATAGTTTTCGTTCCAAACACGTTTATACTCAGCAGTTATAGCCAGATTAGATGATTGTGATTTTAATATACACTTCCTTCCTATTTTACGCATAACAACAATTTAACACTATCGTCATAACACATGTTTTATGCATACACTATTTTTTTAATACACATTAACCTTCTGGGCATTTATCCAAATCCCTTAATCAACAACAATTTACTGTTATTCAATCTTGTTTTGGTTTTTTTTTCTTTATATATTAACACTCACAAAATGTTTATTTAATACACTTATTGTATTTTTTTTTTTTTGTCACAACACACAGTTTTATTGTTAAACACTGAATTTATTTATTGTGGAAAAAAAATTTCTTGTAATCCATTAAAATCTGGAAAAAAAAGGAGAATGAAATTTAAAAATTTTGTTTATGTAATTTTAAATAATAAAATTGTTAAATAAAATAAACAAAAGTATTTATTTACAAATATTGAATTTTAGTTTTTTTTAAATTTATCAATTTTTTATATTTATTTTTTTTTATTCATAATATTAGAATTATTTTTTAATTGTGATTTACCAAAACTGTCGATTGTATTGAATAATTAATACAAAAATATTTTTTAAATATTAAAAATAATATTTTTTTAATTTATTATTTATCCGAATATTAATTAAAATTGGGGAAAAATTTATCAATAAAATTTAAATAGTAATTATTTATATTATTGGTAATTTTAAAATTTTTAAAATTCAATTTGAAATAAATATTTATGATAATAAATACTGTTAATTATTTTAATTTATTTTTTGGATAATTGTTTGTGGTTTTTTTTTTAGTCGAGCATTTGTGTAAATATATAAATAAAAGTATAAAATTTAATACAGTAAAATAATGCATGGAAAATAGACAAAACAGACTCTACAAATTCATTGTTTTGAGTATAATGAACACATTTGCTGTATACACGCGTGGACACATTATTTAGTTTGTTTTGAATTTGTAAACTGAGAAAGTAGAAAGTCAAAATGTTGGTTTGTATTTCGCAAACGGCACTTTCGAACAAACTCATTGCAGACTGTAACTATACAACAACTATATCTACTACTATTCTCTTTACTGATCTTTTACCCCTTTCCTCTCGTTATTTTCCTATGGTACCACTTTGCACTGTTATCCCAATTTTAACTGTGTATATTACACACTTATATATACACAAGAATACTCTACAAATACATATAGTTTAGTTATACAATGAGAAAACATTGCTATCCGTTAGAATTAAACACAATCACCTTTTGAATATCATCATATTATTATTTTTACATTTTAATCTTGACATAAATCTCATATGAATATTGTTAAATATATATATAAATTATTTTTGTTACTAAATTTTGTTCATGTATTATATTATGTTATCAAAAAACTTTCAATGGAATTTATAATTTTAAAGTTGACATAAAATGTCAACCAACTTTACATATATATATTATGCCATAGTGAAAACTTTTGTTTTCATTTAAAAAAAAAATTTTAAATAAATGTCATTTATTATTACATTATGTATTGTTAAAAAATAAAAATTAAATGTTAAATTTATTATGTTTTTTAATCAGTTAACAAGAAGATAATATTTTTTATGGAATTTTGTTCGACTTAAAAATTTATAAGCCTCAAAAAGCTCGGTAGAATAAAGCTTTTATCTTTTTTGTTTGTAAGTAATTACATAGGGGTGTGTATGTGCAGTTTAAATGAAATTTTTATAATATATCAAAAGTGAATAGTGTATAGATAAAATAGTGAAATTAAATAACTATCAGACTCTTTAAATACATACCCATATGACGGAATACCTCATTGGTATTTTGTGAAAATATATAAATTCTTGTTTAACTTGAATATTACTAATTTTACTCAACTAAATCATCAAACGATAAATTAAAAAATTAAAATATTAATATAGTTTAAAGTTTGAAGAGGAAAATTATATATATTATCAAAAGATTAATTAATATATTTTTTTTACTTTCGTATCTGGTGTACCAGTGCTCAAACACATATCGAAAAAAAGCTCTCTAAAAATATAGATAGTTTCTTTGCTGTTCTAAAAATATATTTCTTTTGAACAGAAAAAAAAAATATATATATATTGGCTACAGATGCTTGTGAAACAAAATTTTCAAAGATAATTATTTTTTTTTTTTATGGTAGGCTCTTTTTTTTTTTTTTGTATATATTCAAAATGATTATCATTTTCTCACGAAGCTTTATAGTTGAGCCTTGAATTTGTCATGTTGATTAAAAATATTTAATTCATTTTATTATATTATTATTAAAAATTCAAATAGATATTTTGAAATTTAAAAATATTCCCTCTGATTAAAATTAAAATTAAAGAAAATATTTTTTTTTTCTCGCTCTTTATTTCGACACTTTGACAAGTCAATTTATATCAGTGATTATTAATGTAATTTATCAATTTTCTTGTTTCATTAATAGTCTTTAGTATTATGTTAAATTTTACTCATGTCTATTTTTTATAACTCATTTATTTATTTTTTTTTATTTTTCATCTTACTCAACGACTAGTTTTCTTCAGCTTTAACACGTTTGAACATTTATTATATAGAAAAAAAAAGTAAAGAGAATGAGCGAGTGAAATATAAAAAAAAATAAAAAAAATATACATATAGTTCAGTCGGTTCATTTGTCAGCAACTGCCCCGATTTTCCAGTATACATATATAAATATTCCATTTTACCTTGCTCTCGACATTTATGTCAAAAACGGGGGGATCATACCTTAATTGCGAACCGGCGTGCTGTTATCACTAGAGATTATCATCGCAACTTTTTCACATGATTGATTACCTCGTCCTTTAAATTTTTATATTTTTTATTATTTCTAAAAAAAAAAAATTTCTATATCCTGCTTTTATTCATTCTGTTCAAGCTCAACTTGCAAAATGGTCTTTCGAAAAGAAGCATCACACAAAGTGTGACAGTATATTAAAAATTTTTATTATTTTTCATGGAAATAAAATAAAAAGTTATATAAAATAATTAACTTGGAAATATTTTGAAGTATTAAAAATAATAATTTTAATTTTTTTAATAAATTTAAATAATAATTTATTCATTTTCATGTTTAAATTTGTTTTTTTTAATTTATTAATTTTTTATTTGTAAAAAAAAATCTGTTAATTGTTATTTTCATTGTTTTTATAAATTTATATTGTCAATTATTTTTTTTTTTTATTTTTAAATAATTATTAGGAATTTTTTTTAGCAATATAAATTTTAATACAACAAAATAATTCCAAGAAAAAAGTTCAAACAGAACTGTGACAGTGTACATTTTCCCTTCTCATTTTGAATAATAAAAAAGTAAAATTAAAAAAAAAAGTACATGATTAAAAACGCAAAATAAATAAATAAAAAACCTTCTTGAAAATAATTATCTGCAAAAAAAAATAATTCAAAGTGTTTTTTATTTTTTTTTAAGTCTCGTGAAATTATAAATTAAGCGTATCATTAAACGTGACATGAATACAGTGACATTTGATGTGCCTATATTAAACACAAAGCCAGAAAAAAAAAATTGAAAGAATAAAATTTCATAAAAATGGAAATATTCTACAAGAATATATTTTTTTTTTTTTGCAAATAAACATTGAAAAGTAATAATTTTTGACCAAACAAATTTTTCATTTATATGAATTTTTATACAATGTGTATTTTTATATTTTAAAAAATTTTATTTTTCCGACAGCTTTTACTTGTAATAATTTTTATCATTTTTATTATCATCATATAGTTAAATTTTTTTATTTTTATCAACGCATTTTTATCATATATTGCTACTTTTTTTGTTTGCTTGAATATCCTGAAATATTTACTCTCTTTCCACCGTGCTTTCTACTTTGGCAAATTTCCCAGTAAATACAATTTTTATTATTTTTTCTTTTTCTCATTTTTATTTTTTCAATTTTTTTATTTTCATTAAACCGATTTCGATTTTTGCCTCTCGTTTTTGCATGCCAGTTACACTTGAAGCATTCGTGCAATTGGTTTTTCGTGTTCGCAGGCATTTGTCCACCCTTGAAATTCCAATTTCAACTATTTTTTTTATTTTCATCTAATTCCTTATACCATTTTAATCCAAGGTCATCAGCCAACACGTTAAAATTAAATTTATTTTAAAAATAGATAATTAATCAACAAATATTATCTCACCAAATTTATTTTATAACTCAAATCCTCACAGTCACTAATTACATAATTAAAAACCAAAAAAAAAACTAAAATTAAATATCCAAATATTTAACAACCCACAGCTAAATTCATTTTTCCATTAATAAATCACTAATTTCCTCACAAATTATCGTTTTTCAATATTACGTATGAATTTAAAAAAAAAAAAAAAAACAACACATGATACCGGTGGCATCATAGAGCTCAAACTAAATTGAAAAGCTCGTTGGACGTCTGCAACACCGTGAGGCCTTATAGCCAACAATAAACTCAACCACGAAAGAGTGTGGGAGTAAAGTTGTGTTACCCAGAGTAAAAAAAAAAAAAAAAATTATAAATAAAAAAGAAGAGTGAGAGGATAAATGTGAATAAAAATGAGTAAATAGATATTTAAAAGCGTGTGTGTTCATTTTTATGTGTGTGTCGGTGTTGGTAATACAAGATACAAGCGGGTGATTCGGTCAAAGGCGGCAAAAGAGTATATGAAGCAAGCTGAACCCAAGAAAAAGCGATTTGAAACCTCGACAAACATATGCTGTTGTAGATTTGTGCCCACAGGCGTCATAATTTAACTTATTTTTTTTTTTAAATATATCTTTTTTTTTTTCAAATTTTATTTTTTTTCATGGCCACACTTTTGCCACAACCGTTGAGGGTCATCTTTTCCTCCTCTTTTGACTCTTTGCTCTTCATCACTCTACTATGCAACACACAAAATTTATCTCATTTTATATATTTATTTTTATTCTTTCTTCCTGTGTCACTGCATGGCGCCAACGAAGCTTTATGTACATGACTTGATGCATACCAACTCAAAAACACTATGCACCTGACTCCCCCTCCATCCAATACATCAACAAAACATACAAAAAAAAAACTTGAATATGTCCCTCAAAAATTTCAATGGAAACCTAATGAACTGTACCAGCAATATTGCTTTCAAACTCTTGTGAAAAAAAAATATAAATAAAATATAATAATAATAATGAAATAAGCTAATAAAAATATTTTCTTTTTGAAATATAATTCTTTTATTTTTTTTCAATACATAAATGAAATTTGAATTATATTTATTTTCGGTAAATCGTTATTTAAAGGTGTTAATTATTATTATGAAATAATATGTTTGTTTAATAGTGAAAAATTATTTATGTTAATGGGAAAGGTTTGTGGAAATGAAATAGATTTACTTGGCAAATAAATTCACGATTAAGTACAAGAGGTGTCGCGACAAATCTCGGCGCACATAAAACCCCCTTTTGCTAAAGTGAATAAAAATAATAATAATAGTATAGTAGGGGTATGTAAAGAAGGAAAAAATAAATAAAAAATAAAACGGAAGTGACTATATACATACAGGAAAAAAGCAAAGTGCGTGTATGTTATTGAGAATAGAAAAAAGGGAGAAAAAACAATAAATATATGTATGGGAGGACAAGCTGAAGTAGCAGAGGATGCATGTAGAAAAATTATATATACTTGAAAGAGGAAAAGAAATAAAGAAAGAGTGAGAGTAAAAGAAAAAAAAAAAAAAAAAAGGGTAAGATATGCAGATAAGATATTCATGGGTATCGGAAAAACTACCCTTGTGGGTACATAACGAAATCAAAAAGGCGTGAATATATGTATACCATTTTGAACAATATACATATAAAGAGTGAAAATAATTTTTTTATGATTATTATATATTTCTTCAAATAAATACTAAATCAAATATTAAGAAAGAATTATTCGTAATAAATTTAATCATAAATGTATATTAATTTTAACTTGATTTTAAAAATTATTTTAAATAAATTATTTCCGAAAAAATATAATTTTTATTATTAAGAGAAAAAAATATTTAAAAAAAAAAAAAATAATAATTGGTTAAAAAAATATTTTAAATATTAATAAAAAAAAATTATCTAATCAATATATCTGAACCCTTAATTTCACCGATAATATAATTTTTTCAATTATGCCAAATAATAATAATCAAATAACAATGAATTTTTATGATTTTTAATAAAAAAAAAAAAATTCGCAAATATAATAGAAATTAAATGAAAAAAGTGAAAAAATAATATCAATTAATTATCGGCATATTATTATGTGTAATAAAATATGATATATCAAATTTCCGTATAGCCAAAGGCTTAATAGTATATTGTTAAATGTTGAAATAGTATGTTAAACACATCTGAAAACACGCGTGTTAAATATATACATATAGATAGAGGTAATATTAAAGGCATAAATATAATGAGGAAGTGATAACACACGTGTCAGAGGGTAGGCTGTAACATTTACTATGTCCAGCGGTTTGGTGGCTTTGACATAGCCACCCCCTTCCCCCAGTCAACCACGGGTGCAATATCCACCCCTCGTATGAGATCATCCTCATCTGCTGTGTAGAAATGCATAAATACATACACACACAAAATGCACACACAAAACATACTGACGTGCAGTCCACGACCTGATATACATTATCATCATCATCATCATCATTGCAATGCACATATACAAGTGAATATATTTATGTGTATGGGGGTTTGTGTATTTTGAAGGCACGTGGTTGACATGCAGTATATATGTGTGCTGCACCTATGCACTTTGGGCGCCACACGGTTTACGTTCGACTATAATTAAGCTGCTTGTATTCGCGAAATAATTGGAGAGCTGAGTATAATTGGCGCAGCACGCGTGCTCTAACCATGTGTAAGTGTTGGCAGTACTTTTGTATTTTTGTATATTTATTTATATTTTTGCTTTTTTATCAGAGTTGTTTATGCTTTGAAGAGATTGGACCATGCAAAAAAAATTACAGGAATTTTAAAATGAAAAATTTATTTTACAGGTAAAATTTGTACCTGGGTTTTATCGGGTGTTGTATTTTTTTTTATACAAATAAAATGATACAGAAGGCTTTTTAGAAAAAAAAGTATCAATTTTTGTTATAATGTTGTTATTGTTTTTTTTTTTTTTTTTTATTGGAATTAATAATTAATTGCAAATGATGATGTCATAGAACTTTGACTTGAAATACTTGGCTAGGCTTCAGGATATATATAAAGTTGCCAAAAAAAAAATTGGGGAAACCCTATTGAGTCACCTGATACACCTCGCTTGTTAAAAAAAATTTATAAAAATTTTTAATTGGCTTGAAAAAATATTTTTTAATTAAAATAAAAATCACAATGATTTAAATTTTATTGTTTTTGTTTTTTTAAATAAAAATATAATGAATGTGTGTAGATAAATAAATATATATACACAATTGATTTGTTGAAAATATCTAAATTGTATTTCAACGATTTTAAACTAATTAAATGGAATATCTGTAATTAGCTTGAATGCCATGATTGTTTGCGTGAATACAAGCTAAATACGCTCATTCAATTTAAATGGACGTTACAATTAATAGACAAATAAATAAATATAATTATTTAATTGTAAAACATTGGATTTGTGTTGGTTAGAGTAGAGGTAAATTAAAATTAAATCAATATTTATTAATAAATATAAATAATAAGTATTAAAAAATTTAATTTTTTAATAATTTATATTGGGGATAAAAAATAATTCATCCATTATATTACGCTTGTATAAAACTCAATATTTAACATTAAAAAAAAAATTAATAACCGATAAAATATGTATTAATTAATTTGAAAAATTATTATTAAAAAAAATAATTATTGGAAATATGATTTTAATAAATTGGGAAATATAAAATTACATACCTGACACCTCCGAAAATTTTCAACAGCCAACAGATTTTATCGTGATTTTTTTTTACTCCCAAAAATAAATATTAAGTTCACTCAAGGTCATTTGTTTATTTATTTTGTTTTTTTTTTTCGCGAACAAAGAGGGAGAATATAATGAAAAAAAAAAACTTCAAAATGGACGACGAATATCAAACTGAATTAAAAATAATATTGTCAATATAAAAAATTGATAAAATCGGACACGTGTATTTAATGAGTTATTAAAATTATTTTAGCACGATATTAATGATTTTATTAGAATAATAATCATGATAGTTTTTAATTTTTTTAATGAAAATATTTGTTCGATCGAGTACTCATTTATTTTTTTTTTCTTCGTAAACTTTATAACAAAAATTGCACTGAATTTATTATCGTTCATAACATAATTTATTTCTCACTGTTGAAATTATTTAATTGTTATATATTTTTATGATTATTTTACACTGTTTGATAATTATTATTAACGAGAAAATTATAAAAAAATTAGAGACACGTAATAATCACCACACGGCTTGACAATCATCACTGAAGAAACTTTTTTTTTTTTTTTTTGTCGTGCTTAGATTGTGGTGCCCCCCTCAACTTCAAAAAAAAAAGACAACAAATTTTGAGATTTTAAAGTAAAAATAAAGACGAAAATAAAATAAAAAATTTACAAATAAAAATTAAACATAAATAATGATAATTAAAATTGAAACAAATAATTTAAATAATTTAAATGAATAATTAATATTGTTTTTTTTTTTTTTTTCAACCGGTAATGTCGGAAAACGTGAATAATAAAATAAATAAATTCAAATTTTCTAAAATTCAAATTCTAAAAATAAATGTAAGTACAAAATGTAAAATTTCAAAAAATCATTGAGCATAAAATAATTAATTAATCTTTCTAAATTTAAAGACAAAAAATAAGTAATTTTTCTTCACGCTTTTTATTGTTAATTTTGATAAATAACATTTCCGTTTTTTTTTTTTAAATTAAATTTATCCGGGTCCCAAGTTTGACACAATAATATGCAGGTCAAATTAATCTATAATTGTAATTATTCTTATGCACCCGTGTCTCAAGATAATATTATATAAAAATACTATTTTCTATTCTCATTTCTCTTCCTATATTTGATATATAATTTTTATGTATCCACAAACTCTATATACAATATACAATAATAATTATTATTTGTTATTTATATAATACTGACGAGACATTCAGACTGTATCGTTGTTGTTTTATTAGTCTTTGAAAACTATTCCCAACCACAAAACATAATATAGATAATTATACTGTATATTCACGCGACACACTGTGCGATTCCTGTGAAGCGCAAAGCGCATCTAGAATTAGCAAGTACTCCATGGACACGCGTATATTTGCGACAGTGAATTATCAAGGGGAAAAATCTTGTCTCGTCGGTGTCGTTTGATCATCTACTATTTTTTTCATTATTTAATTTTTTTTTTTTTTTTTTAAATAAATTAATTTGTATTATACGCACAAATCCTCATTTTGATTTTCATAATTTTCAATATTTAATCATAATAAATAAGACTGTAATTAAAGCATTTTAATTTTTTTTCTTAACTTTTAATCACCTTTGAAATTGTTTTAATTTACTTTAATTTTTATTTAGTTTATAATTTTTCTTTGAATTAACAAAATAAATAAATTTTTCATCCAATTTTAGTTAGATTTATTTTGATTTACATTTTACTTTCAATCAATTTTTTATTTTATCAAGATTAAAAGTAAAAAAAAAACAAAATTACAAACAAGTGTGCTCTAAAATAAAAAGTAAAAACATTATATAGTTTTTACATTCATTATGTTTGTAAGTTGATTTGTTAAAGAAAAAATATAACAAAGACAATCATTTAAAAATAAAAAAAAGCATAAAACAATTGTCTTTTATATATAGATTTTTATAAATTAAATTGGCGTAAGTTTGAGTTAATCGTATTTGTTTGTGAGTAAACTCGTTGGCAAACGATATCCCGGAGATGGTTTTATACAAAGATAAGCAAGAGAAAACTTGCGCAGCCACGTGTATCATTTGAATCAAAAGAGAAGATTTGCAAAGGGTAGTGCGCAATGTATACCTTCAATGTATATAAATACATGCCCAGCAAAAAAAATAAAAAACAAAGAAAATTGTGAAGAGAGTAAAAGAGATATAATAAAAAAGCCACTTTGATAGAAAAAGATGAAGGCATGAAGAAGAAGTAGCAGCAGAAGAAGAAGAAGATGTACATAATGTACAAAGTAAAGTGATACTACTGAATAGAAAACATGCGGGGGTAGTTTGAGGTTCACTGTGGTTCACTATGGTTCACTGAGGTTCACTGTTTGAGCTAAACAAAACAGGCAAACTCTTACCGCAACCGTTTGTTCAGGATGTGTGTGACCCTCGAGGCATAGCACGTCCGGGCGACATTGTCGCAGTAATGAAATACAGTAACACAATATCCGCGATATTCAAGTTTCGCATTACCTTCATCTAGATGTATATACAGCCCTCCTGGTTTTCTTTCATCATATTATATAAATTAATCTGTGCACATCGTGTGAAGCCATTTTGATTGAAAAAAAATACGTTGCCAAATCAATTTCCGCTGTGAATCAAAAAAATTCGTTGAATATTTTCTATAATTTTATATACTCATCTGATGATACCTTTCATGTGTTTGTTTAATTTATTTTTTATTTTTTTTTGTACACTTTTTGTATACTCATTTTTCAATTTGATATTTTTATTTTTTTTATTTCTAAAATACATAGACATGTTAATTATGTTTATTATATTGAAGACGGAAACCATGGGGTTTTTCGGGGAGGAGTTTGACCAGAATCAAATAGACCCATGATTTATATTGAAAGAGTATTTTATAGATTGAAAAGACACGTCAATTCAAAAGCTTTTGAATGTAAAAAAATATAAAAAAAAACACTGCTGCTTGACAGCACCAATTATAAATGGTATTCCAAGAAAAAGTCACAATAGTAATAAAAATATTATGTAGACATTTTAAACGCACAACCTTCTAATTGCCATTAAAAATAATAAAAAATATAAATTTTAAAAAGATGGAAATATTATATTTCAAATTATTTAAATATATTTTTTTTTTACTGAATTAATTTAATAGAAATAAAAAATTAATAACATTAAAATTTATTTATCTAAATTTTAAATAAGTTATTTTTTTTTTATTTTATTTTTTTATAATGTTGTAAAATCTTTTTAGTAATTTTTTATATTAAATGTAAATTTAAATATGGCAAGATTATTTTTTATTTTTATTCAAACAATATCTTGAAAAACTTTAATATCTTTTTTTACTCTGGCAACTTGTGAAATTAAATTTTTCGCTTTTTAAATTTTTTTTTTTTTGATACTACGCAGGGTCCAATATTGCATTGACAAAAAAAAAAGTTATATCTATGTGAAAAGAGTGATGAGAAATGATGGAAAAACTGTGAGTGTGTAAGAAAATGAAAAATGATACTTGCAGAACTATAAACTACTTCTACCTAATTTTTCCATCATCTTTGTTTCAACTTTAAAACCAGTCGAACTCAATGAGAATATAAAAAAATTTAAAAATAAAAAAAAATACTTTATCCTGTGACTTTTCCATCATTTTTTTTTTTTCTCATCACACTCTTCCATTCCCCACCAATAGAAATTTTCATTTCCATTTCCAAACGAGCTTCATTCTCTATGTAAATTTTTCAAAATCATCGATAAAATATATTATCTAACAAAAAATAATAAAATTGAATATATTTTTTCAACAGCTACATTAAATATATATTTAAAAAATTTTAAATTATTATTTTTATTAAAATTATTAACAACTTAAATACCTGATTTAATAGTAAGTCAAATTTTTTTATCCATGCAATTATTTAGACTGCAGTCATGTGGCTTTGTGTGTTTATGATTGCAATGTTGGAGATGACAAATATATTTCCACTTGAATATGTTTTATCTTTGTCAGTAAAGACTAAAGACACATGGATCATTGAATAATGATAGGATGTTTCATTCGGATCTATTCGCTTGCGATTTTCGAGACTTATTCGAGTCAACATCAAGCCATCATCATCATCATCATAGAACGGATTACACCGGCTTGGACGAGGCCAACATATTACAACTTCCGTATGAGCTATATGAGACATTGTATGGCCCATCATTTATCTTCTCTATTAGTTTACTAAATAATTTATTATTCAACATTACATAATAAATGAATTTCATTTTTTTTATTTCTAAATTTTTTTAAAATTAAAATTAAAATAGATATCAAATTAAATTTATTTAATTTTTTTTCTAATCATTTGTTTATTTATTTTCTTTATATTTATTTATAAATAAAATCAATATAAATTTTCATAAATAATTAATTAATTTAATATATTATATAAATTAATGAAAAAATAAAATAAATTCAATTAAATTTCATAGATAAACAATTAATTCTCTACAAGTCAATAATATTATTCTAGGCAAACTATATAAATTCTTACCCTCCTAGTGGATATTAGATACAGACAACATTCCAGAATCAAATTATACATTGATATATACACCTTGTGGCATATTGACAAAGCTATTTGCACAATGACAAGCATATCCGAGTATGACAACACTGCATAATTAAAAATTTATATACACACTAAAGATAAAATTATAAATTGAAATAATTATCACAGTTTATTAATAACTATTCAGCTCTACAATTTAAAACATACCTTTAATTATTATTTAGAAAAATAAATTAAATATAAATTCATTAAAAAATACCACCCATATTTTTTTTTTTTTACTTTAAAATTAAAAGTCTTTGTGTTGACCCCTATATATATTATTTTCAGGCATCTAATATTTCATTTTAATAATAGTTTATATTATTTTACAAAAGAACCATATGATTATTTTAAAAATATTTATAAAATATATCAATAGAGATAGAGAATATATATAGTATGTATAATAATAATAATCCCACAATTCGTACAGCTCATTAATCAATTTTAGTGGTCAAAGTAATATTGATGTATATTGCCTTATGGCAAGTGTGTGTTATACTGGAACATATTAAATTTATATTTCATCCTGTGTGATTAACGATTACTACGGTATATTATTAAACGATATAATCAAACTATGTTGGAATTTACTTACTGGACACGGTGGATCGCACTTATATCAAATTTAATTTCCTCGTTTTTTTTGTCTTTTCACAACCACATTTTATATATGAAGACTCGTGTCAATGGGGCAAAGAGAAGAGGGAAGATGAACTTCACAAAATGAGGTTTTTTTTTTTTTATTATATTTTACTCTCATATATTCAAGTGGATTTGGAATTCACGTGTGTGTATTGATCCAACATCGACGAGGCATGTGTGCTGAATATTGAAAATGTGAAAGAATTTTTTTTTCCTTTTTTTATCAGTGGCTAATTGAATTTTTGAATTATTAAACTCAACACATTTTGGTATTGATAAATCTTCAAAGAAAATCACGATAGTTTAAATATATTTTTTTTTTTCACATAAATTTTATTCACGTATGAAATAATTTATACGTTTCATGTAAATTATTAATGTTAATTTAATCATATAATAAAATTTTTTTTAAATTATATTATTTCAGAAAAAAAAATATTTATGTCGATTTTTTACCTTTTGAATGTGTGTCAGTTATACAAGTTGAATAAAAAATGTTAATTTTTTAATTTGCAATTTAAAATAGTACAAAATATGTTAAAATTATTTTTTATTTTTGAAAAATATTTATGATATATTTATTACTGTATAATAATAAGAAAAAAAAAAAATGTTTTAAATGTCGTGTTACAATCAGTAACACCTGTTATACGTGTGCATATCTCGATAACAACTATTTGAATTTTGCATGTATATGAATGCATACATAAAATTTAATATTCCCACTTTTTTCGTTTTTTTTTTTTTGCTAGACCTTGTCACGATTCATATAGTGAGTCTGTATGAGCCCCAAATACTCACATCTGCAACTGACAAGTTATTTAAAATTTCAGTAAATTTATATTTCTATATAAACTATAGGTTAAATAAAAAAAAATTACAATAAATGTGTGGTCAGTTATATTTTTGTACTTGTATTTAACATTTGATTAACACGGTGTTATTATATGATTCATTAGACGCATTAAAGCAGCACCACATAATTTATTTGAATTTTTTTTTACATATTTTCATTGATTATCAACTAAAAATACATCATATTTAAATTACATTTCCTAAATTTAATTAATATAAATAATTAAACAAAAAAAAGTCATAAATTAATTTAAAATAAATTATTTTAATATTGTTTATTTAATTTATTAATAAATAAATAATTTATAATAAAAATTTTATTTTTATTTAATTTATTTATTATTAATATTGTGTAATAATTTATTAATTATAATAAATATTTTTTTTTTCATTTATTAGACTAGAGAAAAAAAGTTTAATTGAATTTTAAATTTTCAAATATTACCGCGCTACGAACAATGGCGGATTAAGGTCAATTTTCAATGAAATTGTAGTTTACCACACCGATTAGATAAACACTAATACGTCTTCGTATATATACGACAATTTTTACACACACTAACGTAGCCTGAATCAGCAACAACAGCACACACATCCAGCCATCATCCAGTTGTTCCAGTTGCCAAGATGGCACGTCATCAACAGACAGATGTCGATGAATTATTTGACGTTAAAAATCATTTTTACATTGGTAATTATCAACAATGTATAAATGAAGCACAAAAACTCAAGGTAAATAATTATATTTATTTAATAAACAACAATACATCTGTCAATTTTAGTTGTATTATTATTTTTGTTTTTGTTTTTATTATTATGATATTGCTATTATTATTTTGGGCAAGTCGAAATACAGTGTAAGCCGACACCCATCATCACCATCATCTTCATCATCTTGATGAATAATTATAAAAATAAATAAATAATATTATTAATAAATATTACAGGCTCATTCAGAAGATGTTGCTCTGGAACGTGATGTATTTTTATATCGTGCATATATTGCACAGAGAAAATTTCGTGTTGTTCTTGATGAAATAAATAGATCATCACCAGCTGAATTACAACCATTAAAAATACTTGCTGAATATTTTGCAGCACCAAATAGTCGTGAAGCAATTGTTGCTGATCTTGATAATGCAACAATAACTGGTAATCATAATTATATGATTGTTTCAGCAACAATATATTATCATGAAAAAAATCTTGAAGCAGCATTACGTGCATTAACTGATTCTGATCATCTTGAATGTATGGCATTGAGTTTACAAATTTTTTTAAAAATGGATAGACTTGATATGGCAAGAAGAGCCATGAAAATGATGCAGGAAAAAGATGATGATGCAACATTAACACAATTAGCTCAAGCTTGGGTCAATATAAGTGCTGGTGGTGATAAACTACAGGATGCTTACTATATATTTCAGGTAATTTTAATATAACATTATTGGATTTAATATTGTTATTGTTGTTGTTATTCTATGACGTTATTTATTGATTTATATAATTTATATATTTTAGGAAATGATTGATAAACATTCAAGTACAAGTATGTTGTTAAATGGACAAGCAACATGCTTCATTGGTCAAGCTAAATATGAAGAAGCTGAAAGTGCACTTCAAGAATCACTTGATAAAGATAGCAATAATCCAGATACACTTATTAACATGATTGTTTTATCACAACATATGGGAAAACCACCAGAAGTTGCTAATCGTTATTTGAGTCAATTAAAACACTCAAATTTAGATCATCCATTTGTCAAAGAATATTTACAAAAAGAATTCGAATTCCAGAGACTCCAAAATCAGTACTCATTGTCAGCTTAAACAAAAACTAGTAACTTTTTTTTTTTTTTTTTATTTTTCTCTCCATCATTCGATTGAATTTATAATGAAATCATTCCGTCGAGTAATTATTAAATATTATTAAACAAGTAATAAAATTAACGAAGAAAAAAAAAATTATTATTAATAACAATTACTGCCATTTTGTAATGAATTTTACAAGATAGAAGTAAATATTTACAGGTATTTTGCCATTTGATACCTTTTAGATAACTTGTTGTATTCATGTAAAATTTCCATAATAATAATGATGATTTATCAAAGATTTGTTAACGTAACGTGATGAATATAATTTAAAAAATTAACAAACCAATAAATAGATTATCGAATTATATTTATTAAGGCCAGCAAGATGTTGTTGATTTTTTTTTATTTCAATTTAAAATTTTATTTATATGTAAGATTTGGTTTCAAGTATTTTTTTTTTTAACTTGCTGTTGAGTTTAGCCAGATTGATAAAAAATAAATCATCAAAATGTCATTTAAAAGAGGATCAAAGTAGTTTACTACTGTGTTAATTGAATAATAAAAAAAAGAAATAATAGTTTTGTCATTTACGTAAAGCTTTAAAGTCAAGACTATTTGTTGACTTTTGATTTTATAATCAGGCTTTGAGGTATTTATATTGGTTTAGACAAGCAACAAGTGAATTATACAAGTTTAGAAAAAAATGGATAGCCAAGTTAAAAAAATAAACGTATTATGTATACAATATATATAAATGAAGTACTTGAAATATCATAATAAAGCAAATGTAAAGATAAACATAAATTGTCTTTTAATTTAGATATTTAAATTAAAAAATAAATAAATAAAATACTCAATTATCTATCACTAGAGAAAGGTAGATATTTTTTTTTTTTAACTTTTTTTTGGGTCACGTGATTGATGAGGCCCATTGTGATTGAGACAGTGGAAGAAGATGCAGGCAAAAAAAAAAAAAATGGAATAGAAATAAGGCCCATGTCTGGTAAAGTAGGCAAATTTTTTTTTTTTTTCTTTTTTGCATTTACAAAGAGAAAAAGAGAAACTTAGAGAAACATCATCTGGACCATCTGTTGTTCTTTTTCAGTGGTGAAAGTAGTTGAAAAGCAGTCTGTCAAATGTGATCTAATATTTTATTACAATAAATTTATAAAACATGGAATTTTCATACAAGGTAAACTATTAATTAATTTAAATATTTGTTTATAAATATTTTTTTGTTTTTAATTAATGTAATTTTATTTTTTAGATATTGTTGTTGAGCTTTGTTGTTACTGTTTTGACTTCATGCAGTAGCTTACATGCAGATGAGGTTACAGAAAAACCATCAGTTACTGATGAACAATTGAGTCAAGCTCTTAATGATCAAAGATTTTTAAAATTTCAAATTGCATGTGCACTTAATAAAGGTCCTTGTGATGCTATTGGCATTCGTTTGAAAAGTAAGTTGATTTTTTATACCCTAACTATGCAAAGTTAATGACAATTTTTATTAACAATTTTATTATTTTTTTTATCAAATAGAACAGGTACCACGTGTGATGCTTGGTTTATGTCCTGAATGCTCAAGTAAAGACCTGAAAGATATTAGAAAATTTATCATGCACTTTCAAACAAAATTTCCAAAGGAATTTAAGGAATTGACACAAAAATTTGTGGCAGGATAACTAACATTAACATTACCAAATAAATTTTTTTTTTTTTTCTTAAACATTTGAATTATTTATACTGTCAAAAACAATAAAAAAAAAAAAAAAATTTTACAACAATTTAAATTATACTTTTGATTTACAAAAAAAAAAAAAATACTTAATTTATTTCTAAAAATTTGATAAACCTATTAATTAAATTTAAATTTTAAAGTAAAAAAAAAATTCTATCATGAAAAAAAAAAAAGAAAAAATTCATAGAAAAATTCATAGAAACGAAAATGGAAAAAAAGAAAAAAAAAAAAACTGGTTATTGTTGACGGGGTGTAGGGGGCAGCCAAGGGCGAAATCTTCACACACATCCCTTCTATAAAAATTTGTTTAGATTTGTATGTGTGTGAGGGCCTCAGTCCCAGTCTTAAATTATTATTAAATTTTTTTATAAATAATTGTAGCAATAAAATCTGCTACAGTTAATTCTTATTAATTATATTATTATCAACGAATGAATACGATAAACTCTCGTGATAACATTAGCACCGGAAGTCTATTGGCTGATACTTGTGAGTATTTTTTTCTTTAATTTAAAATAAATAAAAAAATAGTTTATTCAACCACACTATTAATTTTCCGTGTTAGAATACGTGAAAGTCATCACGTGGCACGTATTTTTTTTCTAGTCGACGAAAATCTAGTCGTTTATAAATTAATATAAAATTCCTCTAACATCATAAAGGTCATGTCATTCAAGGCCAGTTGCTTGACCGTGAAATAACACAAAATAACACTCGGATTAAGTTCAATTTAGTTTATCAGTTAAACTATATGAATTACCCAGTGACATCGACAAAACAATTCTGATAATACGTAAGAAATTCCAATTTATTTTAATAATTTTATCCTCATTAGTTCTTGGTATTTCTAAAAACAACTGTTCAATATATGTGATGATTAACACGTACACATTTTTTCTAAAAGCTTAAAACTATTGACTAAAATATACAGAGTATCCAAATCAATGGGTGGTGAGGGAAAATAGTCGTTAGTTTTTTTTTAATATAATTATTATTTGAATAAATCACCTTCAAACACACAGCTGGCACGTTGAGAGTTTGAGACCAGTTGAGACAAACAGCCACCAAATACTCCTTGCTTTTGATCATAATTTTTTTATTAAAATATTTCAACAATTATTTAATTATTAATAGTAATTTTTTATTCATAGTTTTTAGTTTAAAAAAATTGTGACAAAATGAATAACAAGAGCAACGATGAGGATGACGCTGGAAAATCAACATGTCAAGATGCATCAGTGAAACCAACAGATCAACAAACATATTTTAGTGATGAAAAAGTTCCAATTCCAGATGTACCTGGTGTAAGTTTGATATATTTTATTAATAAATAAATTAAATATTTATCATTAATTTATATATTTTAACAGGATGGATTTAGTTTTAAAAAATTATGGGCTTTTACTGGACCAGGATTTTTAATGTCCATTGCATATTTGGATCCTGGTAATATTCAGTCTGATTTAAAATCTGGTATAACAGCAAATTACAAGGTAAATTAATTAATTTATATTTTACATTGTTAATTTAATTTTTAATTAATTAATTAATTTATTTTTTACAGTTATTGTGGGTTTTAATGAGTGCAACAATTCTTGGTCTTATTATGCAAAGATTAAGTACACGTTTGGGAGTTGTAACAGGTGTACATTTAGCTGAAATGTGTTATATACAGTATAAAAAATTGCCAAGATTTATTCTTTGGATTATGATTGAAATTGCTATTATTGGAAGTGACATGCAAGAAGTTATTGGAACTGCAATTGCTCTGTATTTATTATCATTTGGCTAGTAAGTATTTTTAAAAATTTAATCAATCAAATTTAAATTTACATTAATAATAATATCATCATTTTTATCATGATAGTATTCCATTGACTATTGGAGTTATTATAACTGTCTTGGATACATTTACATTTTTACTTTTGGACAAATACGGTTTACGTAAACTTGAAATTATTTTTGGATTTTTAATAACACTTATGGGTGTGTCATTTGGATATCAGGTAAATAATAAAAAAAAAAAAAAATTTATGTAAAAAATATAATTTAAATAATGAAAAATATTTTTTAGTATTTTAAAGACATTCCACCTCAATCAGATGTTTTTAGTGGAATGTTTATGCCATGGAAAAGTGAATATGATGGTAGTAGTGTTAAAAGAGCTGTCGAAATTGTTGGTGCCGTTATAATGCCTCATAATTTATATCTTCATAGTGCACTTGTCAAGGTAAATAAAATAATAATAACATTAAGATAAATAAATAATAATAAGTATCAATAAAAATAAATTTAAACTTGTGGTTTTTTTTTTTAGTCAAGAGCTATTGATAGAAGTAAATCGAAAAATATTAAAGAAGCAAATAAATATTTTTTTACTGAATCATCAATTGCTTTATTTATATCATTTATAATAAATGTATTTGTTGTTGCTGTATTTGCAAATGGTTTATATGGAAAAAATGAAAGTTTTGCATTTGAAACATGTGCAATGTCTGGAAATGAAAATTATAATAATATATTTACAAATTCATCAACACCATTGGATGAAATTGGAAATATTTATAATGGTGGAATATATTTGGGTTGTAAATTTGGTGTTATTGCAATGTATATTTGGGGAATTGGTATACTTGCTGCTGGACAATCATCAACAATGACTGGTACCTATGCTGGACAATTTGCAATGGAAGGATTTTTAAATCTCAAATGGCCAAGATGGAAGAGAATTCTTTTAACACGTTGTATTGCAATTATACCAGCAATATTTATTGCATTTAGTTTGAGCATTGGAGATTTTAGTGATGTCAGTGATCTTTTGAATGGTGTCATGAGTCTTCAATTGCCATTTGCAACAATTCCAGTTATTGCATTTACAAGTAGTCATCATATTATGGGAAACTTTAAAAATGGATTGTATGTTTTATTTGTTTTTTTTTTATTTTATAAATTTTTTTTAATTGCTTTTTTGTTAATTTAATTTATTTTTTCAGACTCAATAAGATTGTGACAACTGCTTTGTCTGGTGTTGTTATTGCAATTAATATTTATTTTGTTATTTCAACTGCTCAAAAATATGTCAATGGATTCTTCAGCTATTTTATTGTTGGTCTATTTGCCATATTGTACATTACTTTTTGTATTTATTTAATTATTCATATGGCTATTTCTATGGGAGCTACTTATCTCTTGAAATTCAAGGTAATTTATCTATTTTAAATTTTATTTACTTTTTTTTTTGTTACTAAATATGATTATTTATTTTTACAGATTATTGAAAAATATGTTGGTAGTCCAATTGAACTTCAATCTACACTTGAAAATAACTCAATTGTTTTAAAATAAATCAATTTAAAATTGAAAAAAGAATAGAAACAATTTTATATTCAATAAAAATATAAAAAATGTAAATAATATTTTTTTTTTAATTAAAATTTTTATAAAATTTTTATCGTTAGTTTGAAAAACTTGTTAAATGATTTATAAATTTTTTATTTTATAAATAAATATTATTCAAATGAATTGAAAAAAAAAAAATTACTTTCATGTCCTATTATTATGATTTATAAATTTTTTATTTTACAAATAAATATTATTCAAGTGAATTGAAAAAGAAAAATTATTTTTATGTCCTATTATTATTACTTATGTTTTAAAATTTAATTAATAAACAAATAAAAAATTGATGCCTTAAAACCAAGAAATTAGAAATAAATATTACTAAAAATTATCAATTAATAATTCACTGATTATCTCAACAAAAATTAATAATTTTTAAACAGCATTTTAAAAAAGAGAAATTAGATATATTTATTAGAATTGCTATTATATTTTTTTTCTAAAATGCTAATACACATTTCAAAATTCATTGATAGATGAGATGAGATTATGCTTAAAAAAAAGGTATTCCATATTTGCAATTTGTCATAAAATAATAATAAAAAAAAAGGATAATAATCATATTTTTTTTTTTCTATTATCATGTTCCATCGTTACTGTTTTGTGGCAAGGTAGAAAATGGAAAAATTTCCAGTGTCTCAACCTGTTCCAACCGGTCTCGACTTGTTTAGAAATCACACATGCGAATTTATAATCGCTCATTGTTTTCGCCTCGTGGTTTTTCCAATTTCCACATTTTTTCAGCAGTAGTACATTTTTCATAACCTTCAAAAGGTCCTGGATCTCATTCTTTCTCTTCACACCGACCTTGACGGACGTACAAATTAGTAAAAATCAGTACAAATACAAGCATACAGCATGGCTGGACATAAACATAAAGATGGAATTGGTAATTATTTTTAACATTAATAAACAATATAATCAATTAATTAATCATATAATAAAATTTTAATAATAAAAAAATAATATTTATTTTAATAGATGATATATCCTGGTTCGATAATCTTTTATTGGAAGTGAAAAAAGTAGCCGAACCAATATTCAAAGAAAATAAAGATGATTTTTTGAAGAACATGCTTGAAACTTTGTCCAAGGATTCATCAGAGTGTGTTCTAATGAATCCAAAAGCTCCATCAAAATCAATTGAGACATCATGTCATCACCGTAAAAGAGGCAACATTTTATTTAAAATGAATAGATTAGACCAAGCTCTTGAAGAATACACAAAAAGTGTAGCATATGCACCAAGTGGTAGTGAAGAATGTGCTCTTGCTTTTGCTAATAGAAGTGCTGTGCTTTTCAAGTGTCAATTAATGAGTGACTGTATAAGTGATATTAAAAATGCTCTTTGTGCTAACTACCCAGATAATTTAAAAGCAAAGTTGTATCACCGTAAAATGTGTTGCCTCAAAGCATTGAATCCAAGAGATCCATTGATAAATAAAACCTTGGCCAAAGCACGATCCTTGGTATCTAAAATGGACCAGGACAAACAAAAGGCCATGATGGATGTCCTTGACCATGAAACAAGGAATTTAAGGTATCCAAGGGAAAAGATCAATTGTCATAATTGGAACTTTGAAGATACAGTGCCAGCATTCGATGCAAATAATCCAGTTGTACCTGGATTTTGTGATGCCATTGAAATGAAATATTCACCACAATATGGAAGGCACATGGTTGCAACCAGAGACATTAAACCTGGTGAATTATTAGGGTTACAAAAACCATATACACGTGTTGTTGCAGATCACATGAGATACAAATTGTGCTGGCATTGTAGTAAACAAACATGGTCAAGTATACCATGCAACACATGTGGTGAAGTTGTATTTTGTTCAGCTGTGTGTCGTGATGAGGCACACAAAAA